>NC_056746.1:1364636328-1364758828 GCF_019279795.1 Protopterus annectens
GTCATGCCGTGGGCAGGCCTGAATTTTTCCTTGTACATCTAACCACTCAGTCTTCTATTAAGACTGATGTGCTATGTGCAAACATGCATGTTTCCAGGTTGACATGTCCTACTTAGGATGGCTGAGAGTGCTGTTGCTTGGTATGAGTCCTACAGTCTTGTGACCACCATTTAGCTTCTGTTAGAGGCTGAGCCTGGGATGCATGCTGCCCTAATCCATGACATGAAGAAGAAAAGGTTCGGTCTTGGCTGCTCAACCTTTCAACTCTTATCTGGTTCTGAGGTAGCCATGTTGCTAATTGTTAGAGGCACAGGAGAATAGCCTGTGCCTTTGATAGTGGTATGGCTTGGATCCAAATATTCCTTGACAGCCAGCGATCTGAACTGTCTGTGCCAACAGCAGTAGACTATTAAAGTGAGCTTCTAAATACTATTTTTAAATTGCAAAATGGCCACATCACAGTGTCAATGATGCTGAGTCATGGGTATCGTGTTCTCACTCCCTCTATTAAGTTTTGTTAATTTACCATTAATGTGGCCACTTTACATAAATACAAATCAGCAAACAGCATTTAGTGAAAAGCATTGCAGATTTCCTCACTGTTTGTCTGATAGCCTGGCATCAGAAGTTTTAGGCTGATGAATGAGATGTAACCTAGTATTCTTACATTCAAACCTTTGTTTTCATTACTGGCATTCACATGATTTAGTTACTGTTATAGGTTATTGCCTTCTGCTTATGAATGCTTATGTTGCAGATTGTTCTTTTAGTCTGTGTTTTCTTGAATACATAGTTTTTCTATTACTTGTGCAGCAAACAGATCCCGTATTTGCAGTTAGTCAGGTTGGTATGCTTTTATACTGGATTATTTGTCTTTAGTCATGTCTAAATACAAGCACCTCTATACCGAGGTTCATAGGTAGGTACTAGGCTATCTGCCCGACGGCAATTATAAGCCTAGCCAGAGTGTGTCAGCTTTCGCTGCCCCATTGATTAATAACTGATCCTCTGTCAAGCAGAACCAATGAAGTGATCCCAGGGGTGTATTTTCTGTTACCCATCCACTCGTCAAGGTTTCTGTTGAAGAGTGTTGGTGAGGGGCTCTGCCTAATGTAGTTTGGAATTTTGTTCCAAAGCATGAGGAGTATCTGTGACAGGAATCTATCCCTCCAGTGTGTTCTATTTATTATTGTGGTGAGGTTTAGCTCACTAGAGCACGTGGCTTGCAGTGACTTGGATTTCTTTAGGTGGAGCATGTCCATCAATTCTGAGTTGGACATGGCTTTGTAAGTCAGGCAGAGATCACTACTGAGTAAGCGATATGCCACTGAGTACAGCTGGAGTTTTTTCAATCGGGCTGCATAGGACATATGTTTGGGGCCAGTAATCCTCTTGCTGAGGTACTTTTTGGTCTCTCCAGCTGTTGGAATTGTCTTGTGAGGTACATCCCAAATGGGGCATTGTACTCTATGATGGGTCTGATGAGTGACGAGTAGAGGGGCACTATAACCTCTTTATTTCTAGATGCAAACCCTTTAGTAATTATATGGGCCACATAGAGGGATTTCCTAACTACTTTGGCAATATGATTGTCAAAGGAGAGATTGCTATCTACCTGGGTCCCCAGATCTTTTATTACCTCTTCTGTATTAAGGGGGCTGCCACCTATGTGGTAATTCGTGGGTGTTTTGTTTTTCCAAACGGGATGACTATGCATTTTTTTGGCATTTAGCTTGAGGCCATGACTTTGACACCAGGTGTCCGTCTCAGTAAGGCTCTTTTGGAGGATGTCCGTGTCAGTCAGAGAGTCAGTTATGGCCCCCAGTTTGCAGTCATCGGCGAAGTTGGTTAGCCATAGTCCTCCTGTGTTTGCCTGTACTTCTGAGAAGTATATGCCAAACAGTCGGGGTCCCAGGACCGAGCCTTGCAGGACACCACTTGTGACTGGTTTAGAGTTGGACCTGGAGCCCACTATTCTTACCATGTGAGTTCTGTCTGTAAGCCAGTTGGCAACCCATCTCGTGACGTAGGGGTTTATGTTCAGGTTGGTGAGTTTTTCTGTAAGGGTCTATATTATATCCTCGAACGCTTAAAAAAGCGAACGCTGATTGATCAAACTTATTTTCACGAAACTGCAAAATATCGAAGCAGCAGAAACTCGAATTTTTTCCTAGGGAAAGAATTCGGTTGTCCGTTTCTGTTGCTTTGGTATTTTCAGTGTTATGGTGGAAAGTTACCGGTTGGATTCAGGTAAGTGTGCGATTGTGTGGATGTGAGTGTTAGGGTGATTTAGGTGAGTTAGGGTTAGGGCTTGGGTTAGGGGTGTGTGCGATTGAGTGGACATGAGGGTTAGGGCGGATTTAAGTGAGTTAGGGTTAGGGAGCGAGTGAGGTGAGTGCGCGATTGTGACGGACCTTAGGGTTAGGGTTTGGGTTAAGGTAAGTGGGTAGTTATTGGTGTGTGCATAGTTTAGTGTAGGGTTAGGTATCAGATTTTAGGTGTATGCGTGTGGATTTCTGTTTGTTTGGTGTGCTTGTGTTGTGTGTATGTGTTTTGGATCAGCGACTTTTTTCCCTGGGAAAAAAATCGCTGATCAGACAGTTCGAGATTGTAAGCTTTCACTTAAATTAGGTCGATCAATCAGCGTTCGCTTTTTTAAGCATTCGATGATATAATATAGACCCTTCTGTAATAACCGAGTGGGGAATGATGTTGAAAGCCTTGGCGAGGTCAAGGTAGGCTGTGTGAACAACCTTTCCCTCGTCTGTGGCCTTGGTGTCTGTTTTGAAGAAGTCAACCAAGTTTAGTAGGCATGATCTGCCCTTAAAGCCGAACTTGGTCGGGGTCAAGTGTTTGGAGGTTCCCAATGTCTTTGTTAATGAGTTCCATGATGATGCGCTCTATAGCCTTGCAGACCAGGCTAGTTAGGCTTATGGGGTGATAGTTAACAGGGTCAGTTGTGGCCCCTCCTTTGTGGAGTGGAATAACCATTGCTGTGTGCCATTCTATGGGCACGTCGCCTGTGGAGAGGCTGAGGTTGAACAGTGTGTTTAGGTGGGGGGGGGTTAGTTTGCTCTGTAGTTCATGCAAGACGCAGCCTAGGACACCATCTGGCCCCATTGACGCTGTGTTTTTGGCTTTTGAAAGGGCTATTTTCACCTGTGCGTCTGTGATTTCTAGAACACTACACTTTTCAGGTATTGTTGTGGGCCCTTTTGGGGATGGGGGGGTGAGGTTTGCACTGAATCTATCTGCCAGGATGTTGGCAATATCAGTAGGTTCAGTATATTTTCTGCTATTTGGCACTAGTTCAGTGCATATCTGCAAGTTGCCACTTAGATTCTTAACATAGCTAAAGAAGGCTTTGTGGTTATCTTTTGAATTCTTGGCTATTTTTATTTCAAAGTTAGCCTTGGATGATTTTATGAAGGACCTTAGTTTCTTACTGATACTGATCAGGGATGTCTTTCCTTCTTGGGATTTGCTTTTTTTCTGAACTAGTTTCCTCCTTCTATTGTATAGCCTGTTTATGGCAGGTGTCCACCAGTCTGGTTTCCTTCTCTTAGAGGAGTGAGTCCTGGTTTTGCTAGGAATGGCATGATCCATGCATCCTTGTAGGTGCTCATAGAGAGCATTTGTAAAGGTTTCTGCATCTTGGGCAGCATTATCCTTTAGCGTAGGGGCTGTGAAACTTACTGCCTCTGTCTTAAGTAAGGTGAAGTTTGCTTTAGAAAAGTTTTTACTGTGGTTTCCTTAGTTGGGGGTGGTGGTGGGGTGTGGACATCCAGAGTGATTAGTTTATGGTCTGATCTAACCAGTGACGGGTTGACCTCCGGTGTGGAACACCTGTCGCCCATGTTTGTGATGACCAGGTCCACTATGTTTTCACCTCTGGTAGGGGACTTTACCAGCTGATCCAGGGCATTTACGTTGATGAATTCCAGGAAGCGCTGGGCCTGTGAGTTTGTACTCCAGTAGTTTTCCCAGTTAATGGTAAGGTAATTGAAATCATCCAATATCAGGTTGTTCGGTAGGACCTTCATGTTTTCCAGTGTCTCCAGAAAAGTGGAGAGGTGGTCCTGAGTCATGGAGAGTGATCTGTAGCAGGCCACAATTTGCATTTCAGATTTGCCCAATGTTAGTTGCACATGGATGATCTCAGAGGTATCATGCTGCACCACTAACCTGGAGGTGTAGGTATCCTTGATGAATATGGATACACCCCCTCCTTTTCTGTTTCGGTCTGTGTTCTGTGGCTGAAAAATGTGGTACGAGTTGTAGCCCAGTAGTGCTGGGGTGCTCTCTGGAGCCTTGAACCAGGTTTCATTTTCTGCACAGATGTCAACGTTCTCCATACTGAGGAGTGCTTCGAGCGCATGCATTTTGAGATTTAAACTCCTGGCATTGAGCAGAGCTCAGCAGTGCTTTCCTTAGTAAGATCCAAATGAAAAAAATATATCTTTCAGCAAAATTATAAATTATGAATTTTAGGTGCTCAGCCCTAATACAACAGTATTTCAAAGGTTATTTTATCAAAAAACTTATAGCTAAGAGTGGTCAGTAGTAGTATCATGCAAGAGTGGCCAGTGGTAGTATCATGCAAGAGTGGCCAGTGGTAGTATCATGCAAGAGTGGCCAGTGGTAGTATCATGTAAGAGTGGCCAGTGGTAGTATCAGAGTAAGTGAATGAGTAAGGATTTCTATGTGTTTGTCCATGCATATGCGTGTCTGTGTATGTGTCCTGCAACAGACTGACATCCTGTCTAAGAATGATTGTCCACTTTATTCACAATAAGTCTTAGGACAAGATATGGTTTCCTCATAATAGGATAATGGAGGTATCAAGAAATTAATGAATTAATACATTATGCAAAATAATTTATTTTATAACATCTATAAGTTCGTGTTTTTAGTAGGCAAATGGTCTAGAAGACCAATGAGAAGGCTAGCCAGTGCAACTCATTCCATTTATAAATAAGTTAGCTGCCCTAAAAAAGGAGAGACATACTACATTCTACCTACTACATACTATGTACCACAAACAACACACTACATATTACATATTACGTACTACATACTATATACTACATTCTACATACTATGTACCACAAGCATACTACACACTGCTTATTACATACTACATGTTACATACCACAGGTTACATCCTGCATACTACATATTACATTATGCATACTACAACTATTTACTACATTCTACATACTATGTACCACAAACATACTACATGCTACATATTACATACGCTATGTTACATACTACATGTTACACGCTACATACTACATTCTGTATACTACATACTATTTACTACATTCTACATACTATGTACCACAAACGACATATTACACTCTACTTAATACATACTACTTATTACATAATATGTACTACATACTACATACTAAATACTAAATGCTACACACAACATGTTACATACTGCATACTACATACTCTGGATTAAATTTTCAAATGCCCATCCAAGCACTGAGGCTGGATTTAAAAGAGGTAAAATAAAGAGGTAAAATGCAGTATTGTTTGACATGGAAGGGAAGTATGTTCCCCAGGGAAGGGATACACAAGGTTACACACCTGTTATGTGATGATGAGTACTGATTAGGTAATGGCTGTACTACCAGCCTTCTACTAACCATGAAATACCTCCATGTGTAACAGTCTGCATTACTGTTTGGTCAGGGCAGCTTCTTCAATTTCTATGGATTCTCAGCTGCACATTGGCGCTCATGTTGGCATGTTAACGTTTACTTAACTCCTACTGTTTCCACAAGAACCCAACCAGAGAATATGCAACAAAAATACACATTTTCATTTTATTATTGCATAAATGCTGAACAAGATGTTCATTTTCTTGGCTACAAGGTACATAACAAAAGCTGATATACTTATTAATTAACTGTAACATCTCCTGTAAATCATGTTGTTGTATCTTTCGGATTTTCCCGGTTAGGGGTCGCCACAGCGGAACTCCGGTCCACTAATGATTGGCAGTAGATTTTTACATGCCAAGTTGCCAGCTCTGACGCACAACCTTCAACGAAGGTACGCCCATTCACGCATGTCTCCACACAGAAGACGCTCTAGCTGAGAATCGAACAGAACAACGTCTTACTGTGAGGTGACAACGCTACCACAGCACCACCACTGCAGTACTATCTCCTATAAATAAAGTAAATCCAATAAAATGACCAAGTGAGAGAGGTGTATATGAAATGAACATTTAAATTAAATACTCACATGAGAATTACAACCATGCTACAATGAATTAAGATAAGTATTATCATGGTCAAAACAGATTTTATTAACTAACAAAATTCTAATTTTCTTGTCTGAAACACTTATTGACTCAATACAGCCACCCTGTTCATATATTTGCTTGTAGGTGTCAGTTTGTCCTGTATCAGCTTGCAGATAGGCCTGATGTGACTGTGTAGGATTCCATTACAGTTAATGTAAATATGGAAGGATATACAGCTGTTTACAGTAGCCATGTTAACAATAACAAATCCTTTCATTTGATATTTAAATTAAATGCACCCTGATTATGCCCTTTGAAGAACATTCTTTTAGTCTTATTGTTTAAGATTAATGTCTTTTGAATTGTTTATGAAGCCTAACAAAGTTATTCCACGAGGCTGACAAGATCATCACTGGATTTAGTCACTACATGGTCATGTGTATATTGAAATATCCTGTTATTTTTTGTTATTTTTGATAGAATTAAGAACAACATCTTATGCAATAATAAGAAAAGTAAGGACAATAGAACAAGTTGTGGAGAGCATGCTTGTCAGATTTGAAAAGTCATCAGATTTGTTTATGATATTGTTGTATCACTGAAGTAATTGTTAAGATATTCTTTAAAGTATATGGTCATGTTATTAGAATAGCTTTAAGGAGTGGAATATTCATGTGGGGCATACAAAAATCAAACTCCTAACATTTCACCTACCTTTTAATGACCTCAGAGTTAATCTGTGCTATCCAGGCCTTGTCATACTTCCACTCTAAGCCATCATCTTTAGATATAAAGATGGGTCTTTGAAAATGTGTGTAGTATTTTAAGCAAATTCATACTTAAGTCTGGACTCAGCTATGCAAACTGTATATACAAGACATAACAGAGTCATAGCTTAAATCCCACTCACTCACTCACTCACTCACTCACTCACTCACTCACTCACTCACTCACTCACTCACTCACTCACTCACTCACTCACTCACCTTTCCCTCTTCCCTGGAGGGACATGTTGGAAATAGTCTAAGCAATATAATACAAACTACTGTTTCCGAGCTACATATTCCAATTTATCTTGCCTGATCAACAAGCATTCCCACATCAGCATTGAGAATATTCCTTACAGGTTCCCTCCAGGGGTCCATCCTTGTAATGTATCCAAGCCACATCAACTGGCTTACTGGGTTTGAAGGAAAAGCAGTATTAGTATGTGAGGCTTCCCCAAAGTACCAAACTACTCACTCTGATTTGGACATTAAGCCCAGAAACCATTTTGTGAAGGCTCATTTCTCATTTCCAGTCTTGTAGCCATAATCTCTTTTTTTTTTTTTACTCACAATACATGACTCATGCTCATAAGTGATAATGAGGAAGATGGCTGACTATTAAACAGGAGATTGACCAGTAAAACAAAAGACTAACTAGTAAAATAAAAACTCTGTAAGAAAACTTCAATCCTGTTTCACTACCACATATCAGTTCATCTCTTATAAGACCACAGATACGTTCATATTATTCTTGTGATATGCTCCCCCTTTTTTCATTCAGTGCCTGTTTCACCTCCTCTTTCATACCACGTATCAGTTCATCTCTTGTAAGACCACAGATACTTTCATATTATTCTCATGATATGCTCCCCCTTTTTATCATTCGGTACCTGTTTCACCCACTGAACAGTTCATTCTTTTCTGGGAAGAGTACCATGGCCTCAGATTCCATGGTGATGACTATCATCCCAGCCACTTGACATTTAACACTCAAGTCCATGGTCATATGAGGACAAAAGCATTTCATAGGCAAAGGGTATAGATGTTGCCTCTAAGTCCCCAAACTGGGCGCTTGTTCAACCTCATCTCTGTCTTGATATCCTGTCTGTCCAGCCTCAGCTCTATCTTGATATCTTGTTTGCAAAAATCCTGAACAAAAATTGTGACAAGATGTATCCTTAATAGAATCTCGATCCAACTTTGAATCATTGTCATCATCATCAAACACCCCTTTTTTCCATGTTCCACATGAAGTCAGTGTCATATCAAATGTCACCATGTCTCTTGATTCAGTAGCACCCCTGTATCTTTATCAACTGTTATGTCTAAATGTTGCAGGTCTTCTCTCACACAGTATATCCATCTTTCAGCTGGACATCCTCATTTCCTCTTGCTTTATTCCTGTCCCTCCCAAATCTTCTTCACCAAACCAGTTTCTTCCTTTCTGCACATGTGCTAAAACCACATTAATCTGTTTTATTTTTTTACATTTTTCTGTAATTGGAGCTACTTTGACTTCTGCTCTTATGTCCTCATGTCTTCATCAGTCCCACAGTGTGCATCCCACCACCTGTCTCAGGCACTTCATCTCCATCGTCTCTAGCTTCCTCAGCTGCTCTGCCTTCACTACCCAGGTTCCTGTACCATACAGTAGTTCTGGTTGCACCACTGTTTTGTACACCTTACTTTTCAGCTTCTTTAGCATTCTTCTGTCATACATAACCCGTGACACTCTGTGCCATTTGGCCGCATCCCCTATAATGCTAGCATTGACCTTCTCCTTAAACCCCCTTCTACGTTACTTGAAGCTGTTACCCTGCTCCATTATTGTCCTTCCATCTCAGTTTTCAGCCATGTCTAATTTTTCCCATTTGCAATCATGACAACCATTTTATCTGTACTCAGTTTTATCCCATGTGTTTTCAGTTTTGCATTCCATTACCCTATATTTTCTTAAATTCTCCTTCTTGAATTTGTTACTGCTTCTACTTTTCCTTTACCCCTTCAGTGACTCCTTCTTGCTGTCACTTGATAGTTTAAAATGATACTTTAATGCTTTATTTTTCATGTTATGTTAAATTATCCTTCCTGATAATGTTAAAGCTTCTGTCTTTTATTTGCTGCTTATTGGTTCATTGCTGTTCTTGTTTGATAATTTAATATGATAATTTAATGTTAGGTTTCTCCTTCCTGACATTGTTAAAGATTCTTTATCCCTTCATTAGTTCATTAGCATTACCACTTGATAGCATAATAAAATAGTTTAATGTTATGATATGCTTGCTCGTTTGTTTATGATGTACTTGCTGTGTGTTGTGTTGAATGTCTGGCTTGTGCTCGGGCCATGGTCAAAATGATCCTTGGATCAATCCACAGCCCAATTAAAAAAAAAAATCTGCAAAGAAATACATAATACATTTACTGTTATATTCCAATACTTTAGGTAAAACTAAACATGCACGTTTCTGTTAAAGTGGCAATATATGGCATGCCTCAGAGTGAGGACTGAAAGTTTTCATATCCTAATTTTGTAAGGTGTTGTGCAACACAGCTGCCTGTTTGCAGTTACAGTGGACATTGCAACATAACTGACTTGCATAGAAGTTGAAACATTGTTGTTATACTGTTACAGCAATGTGTGTGACGTTTCAAATTGGCTAGATTTTCATTTTGGCTGTTTGATCTTGATATTTATTTGATAACTCTATCTGAAAAACAGTGTGGCTATGCTTTTTAACATTTATTACTGACCAAAATGCTTTCTTGTGTTGTAAACTGTAACATGTTACATCGCTTGGTTTCAAGTTATCTGATGCTAAATAGACTTGAATCCAGTTACAGTTGATTAACTTGATTTCTGTTTGGTTTCCTTGCACCATTATTTAACTTAATTTCATTTTTAATTTCATTTTATTTTACACTTTGTTGAATGATCCCACTCTGTGGAACCAGTGCCACACATTGCTGTATTTTTACTTGAAATTTTTGAAAAAGGACAGTCTAATGTACCTTGTCAGTTGGAATTGAAGCTGGATGCATTTCGCATACTCTGGGCAAATTGTCATTAGTATTGATAAGGAAAAAAAAAACAAATACCTGGTTAAATACATGTTTTAACTGCTGAATCTTACCATATAAAATAACTTTCTGAATAACTAAAATGTCTAAGAGCTACTCAACTGAAATAGTTGCCCACAGAATTTATCCCCTAAAATGCAAAGGGCTATTCATTTTGTTTATCATAAGTTTCATCTGGTTGGTCAGTACTTGCTATCACCAGAAAATGCATCACTAGAAGATGGAAAACTAGCTGCCCACCCACTGTTGAGGATTTCTTGTCTTCAGTGAAAGACCTGGCAATCAAAGAAACTAAGACCAAAGAACTTAGAATCTATCCAAATACATTTGTTAATAATCCTTGGACAAAAGTTTTACCACTTATTGAGACTTTACAAATGGACCACAACTCTTTCTTAACTGATACTTATACTAAAGAACTTGTGTATTTTAACTGTGATCTGCAGTTTTGCTACAGGCCTATGTGTATATTTTAAATAGTTTTTAACTTGTTTGTTAATAATTTGTCTTAGAATGAGAATACTGTTTGTCATTTGTTGTCTTTTACTTTTCTTGGAAAACTTAATAAAATATTTTTAGAAAAAAAAATTCATCTGGGTCTGTATTGTGTACTAGCAATGTTACCCTGGGATTTTGACAAACCTGTCACTATTTCACTGCTGTGAGATTTGAAACTGCTGTAATACTACAAAGTGAGGCCCAAAACTTAGTGCTATTCTATTTATTTTATATAGGAACTACAGTAACAAATGTGCTCACATCAGCGGTCTGTATATTTTATATAGAAACTACAGTAACAATGATACTCACCTCAATGGTCTATATATTTTATATAGGAACTGCAGTAACAAAGGTGCTCACCTCAATGGTCTGCATATTTTATAATGGAACTACAGTAACAAAGGTGCTCACCTCAGTGGTCTGCATATTTTATATAGGAACAACAGCACCAAAGGTACTCACCTCAATGGTCTGTATATTTTATATAAGAACTGCAGTAGCAAAGGTGCTCATTTCAATGGCCTGTATATTTTTTATATATTTACTTTATTTATTTAACATTTGTTTACCGGAAACGTCTGACTTGGAATGAGCCAATTTTCACAGGAGGCCTAGGGAGAAATGCTCCAAATGCCTATCTTTGGAACTTGGGAGGAAACTGGAGCACCTGGAGAAAACCAACACGGATGCAGGGAGGACATGCACACTCTGCACAGAAGGCACTGCAGCTGAAAATCAAACCAGAGAACCTCTTGCTGTGAGGTGACAACGCAAACCACTGCACCACTGTGCTGTCCAACAATGGTGCTCGCCTCGCCTATATTTTATATAGGAACTACAGTAATAAAGGTGCTGACCTCAATGGTCTGTATATTTTATATAGGAACTATAGTAGCAACAGTGCCCACCTCAATGGTAAACTCTCTTATTGTTTGTACTTATGTCTTCTTCTGCTTCCTGCTCATCACTGATTTGCTCCATGGACTCATGACTTGGGGGGACCACACGCATCCCCCTCCCTCCCAATCAGTCACTGCCCCCTTGGTTTAAACTACACTGTTCTTCTCCAACTATCCCTCATGGCACACATCTTAGTACTTCTCTAAAATTGTTTAACCATCAGAATTATCCAATGTTTATTGTTTCTGTACTTGTTTATAAACTGGTACTTCTTCAGCTCAGAACATTACCATTGCAAATACTCATCCCCCAAGCACCAGTATACTCAATCTTGCTCTCACCAATGCACCTGGTATTTGCTTCTTGTCCTTTGTGATACACTCACTGGTCAGGTCAGATCACTGTGCTCAGTCAACCCAGGTTCAGTTAGCAGCTCAATCAACTGATGGATCATCAGAGAGGGATGGGAGTACCTGTCCTGGGGACAGGAAACTCACTGGTGATGCACACTAAGAACTGAGCACTCGCTGGTGATGTGCCCTAAGGACAGAGCACTCACTGGTGATGTGCCCTAAGGACAGAGCACTCACTGGTGATGTGGCCTAAGGACAGAGCACTCCCTGGTGATGTGCCCTAAGGACAGGGGTCTATATTTGAACATCAACAGCTAAAAACAGTGAACACCCTTACCTCAACACAGCTTTAGCGAGGGCACTAAATCTCAAATGGCCAGAACAGCAATTTTTTTCCTAGGGAAAAAATGTCTAGGCCAACAAAAAAAAACAAACAAACTGACAGACAAAATAAAGTGGGAGGCTTCTCCCCCTAAAACCCCTCACCCCCCTACTTAAATATACCAACTCCGAGATTGCACTACAGTGGAGAAAATGGCAAATTCCTGACAATGGACCAGCGATTAGGTACAACAGAGTATCTGATAACTAGCTGTATTCTTTTTTACTCTTTGCTGAGTACGTTAGTGTCTGAAATGGTATTCATACTGGCTGGGGGATATTTGGCCACAGCACCAAGGAAACTGAAGAAGAAGATACAAAAAATGTGCTCTTGAAATGAAATAGAACAAGAAGTTTTGGGATAGGGTGTGTAACATTAGCAAAATCGAGGCAATTAAAACTTTTGAGTCCGGACATGGTATTATAAGCAAATTATAAAACGATCTGGGGAATAGATGTACAAAAAATGGGCAGAATACTAATTACAAATCTGTGGTATGTATGGAAATGCAGACGTCATGAACATTTACATAACAAGCAATAGAATTGGAATGAAATAATGGAAAATGTGAAAGTTTTGTTTATGACCGAGTGAGGGGCTGAAAAAATGACATTGTTGTGTTTAGCATATAACAGTGCTGTACATTTTTTTCTTTTTTTAGATTAATTTCTTTCTTTCATAAATATTAATTATGAAATAATATTTATATTCATATCAGATTTTATAATAAAGAATCCCTGGTGTTTTTGATGTTAACCATTTGAAATGTTGGGACTCCCCAGAGCGAGTCCCAATATGAAGACTAAATGACTGAAAGATCAGATTTGTATATACCAAGTCAGACATGTCATTTCTCAGAAAACTCCCTTTCTTCAAGGTATGGCAGTCTTGGAGTTGGTATATATAAGTTCAGGGTATGTGGAGGTGCTTGCCCCTCCTGTAAAAAGAAGTTTTAAGAAGAGGGATTTTTGAGATTCGCTCTTCTCCTGTGTTTTTTATCTTTTTTTCAGCTTGTTGGCATTCAGCATTTCAAATACTGACATTTCAGTAGGGAGATGTTTTTGACAGGTGTCCTGGAATCTTTTACATCCACCTGAGCTGTCAGTCACCAACTCCCATACATGTGAAGTAGAGTTCATCAATGACCCTATTTAATTATAACCTTTACCAGTGGATTGGAAATTAGAAATTCATTCCTGGTCTGATCCCCATGTCTCTGATAGACAGAGGCAGACAGTAATGCCCAAACTAACATACCCCCACATAACCTAGAAACTTCCTTACTATCATATCCCCTCCGTATAAACCCCTGTGATACATAGGGACACAATTGGCTTGGATTGTATAGCCAGGTTTATAAAGGCCCTGGTGGTTGTTAGCTTTGTATATACCTATGAATATAGGTAGATGGAATCTCAGTTTAACCCCCATCCTTGAGAATGGCACATTCAGGAGTGCAGCACCTCCCTCTAATGCTGCACTGCCATTTTAGTAACAGAAGATTAACCCATTATCTTCTCATCTTTTCACCTGAAATGTGAGTGTGCTATCTGAAATGTGAGAGCGCTATCTGAAATGTGAGAGTGCTATCTGAAATGTGAGAGTGCTATCTGAAATGTGAGAGTGCTATCTGAAATGTGAGAGTGCTATCTGAAATGTGAGTGTGCTATGTGTTTGGTGCTCAAATATAACATGTTTGTATATAATTATGCTTGCCATTTACCCTTGTTGTAGCATCTTGGTTTACAAGGAGTTTGAGAAAAGCTGGTTCACTTTCTAGGTTAACTAATTAATAAAATAAAAAAAAGGAAAATCTAATGAGAGGAAAAGACCTGCACTAGATGAAGTCTGAGCAGAAATGTCATAGGTTCATAGGTTCATAGGTTCATAGGTTTATAGGTTCATAGGTTCATAGGTTCATAGGTTTATAGGTTCATAGGTTCATAAGTGGGTACTAGGCTATCGGCCGTAAGGCCTATACAAGCCTACCCATAACACTTCCCTGGCTATTTCTTCCCACAGTATTTACTTCCCTGGACCCCTGTCTAGCAGGGCAACTGACATGATCCCCAGGGTCAATTTCCTGTCTCCCATCCAATCATCAAGGTTCCTTTTGAAGAAGGCCAAGGAGGCACTCTGCTTGACATGTATGGGCAGTCTATTTCAGAGTCTGGGGAGTCTGTGCGTCAGGAACCTATCCCTCCAGCATGTCTTATTCATTGTGATGACAAGGTTTAGATCTCTGGAGTGTGTGGCTCTAAGGGATTGGGATTTCTTTAAGTGTAGCATGTCCAGCAGCTCTGGGTTTGACATGGCCTTGTATGTTAAGCAGAGATCACCTCGCCAAGTGAACAAAATATTGCCTTATATCATTAAGCAAGATGGAACAGTGCAACAGCAAAGTTGCAAAGTTTGCCACAAACTCTAAATATCACACACACCACTGTAAACCACTCCTAGAATTAAACTGGCTTGAACTCCCCAACCAGCTTGCCTTTATTCAGCTGTCCACCTTACACAACCTTATTTTCAAGCCGACTGCCTGCCTTGCACTAGCCAGTCTAGTCACACCTTACACACCAAATCGATCCCTATGATCAGAAGACAAAAATCTCTTAGCTGTCTCAAAACCCACAAGAAAACCAGGTCACACTCTGTATTCATACTCTGTCTCTATACTTTAGAATTCACTACTTCTAGCTACCAGGTCTATGCCTGGCCTAACCCATTTCAAAGCCTCTTTAAAAATCATCTGAAAAATACATGGCTCTGCTCCTGCATACAGCCTCCCTAATGCTCTGACTGCTATTTTTCTAATTGAAACTAACATTCTGTTTTTCATGTATTATAATAGTCGGTGTCACTCATTGCACTATCTACGTACTATTTTTTTTGGACGCTATCTACGTTGTGTATGGTGAGAGTGACTATTATTGTCTGTAATGTTTTAACTCTATAGAACTGTCTAGATGTGGAGTGATATGTTGTAACATCTTGTAACATAGCTTGTTCTTTCAACTTATTTTTGTAAAGTAGTTCTAATGTAATTTGTATTGGATTGGATTATACTGTATTTGTATTGCACTGTATGTCTGCTGAAAATGGGTTCTGTAGACCCATTCAGACCATCTGGGTAAACAAATGTCAAATAAATAAATAAAAAATAAATCAGAAAAACCAGAGTCATTTAACTATTAGCATTTTTGGTTGCCTAAAAATGATGTCATTACTACAATTTAGTGGGAAATAGATGCTGTAACCATGTATGTGCAGTGTTCCACAAAGAGCTGTCTGTTTGTATTTGTTGCACAAATTCAAGAGAGAGTTGTGATACATAATTGATTCACAGTGGTTTGGACTACAAACAGACAATATTAAACAGAGTTGAAGGTACCAAAACTGGGAAAAATGTTAAAATTGATTGGTAAGTAACAGGTGTAGAATTTACAAAGACAGGAAAAAGCATCACTTACTCTGCTCAATGGATGCTTCTGTAGGATATGTCTTCAGAATGACTCACACCTTTTGCTTTCTTTACAGGTGCTTTCTGCATTCCTTTGTATATACCCTATGAGCTAACGGGGAAGTGGCAGTTAGGAAAAGACTTGTGCAAACTCTGGCTCGTTCTGGATTACCTAATGTGTACATCTTCAGCATTTAACATAGTCCTGATTAGTTACGACAGATTTCTTTCTGTAACTCGACCGGTAAGTAACTTCTTTTGTTAGTGTAAAATAAAGCATTTAGCTTACAAGATAAGTGTCCCCTGCCTGCACAGATTCCTTTGATATATTTAGATGTATTCTCATGCTCATATCATTGCATAAACACCCCAACTTATTAAAGGAAACTATTCATAGTGGTTCAAACACAGAATGTACCAGCTGGTCATTACTTGATGTATTTTCCATGTACTCTGTGTAGCTTTATTCAATATTTGGTCAGGGAAGGAACACTGCAGTTTGTTTTGTTTCTTTGTACATTTTGCATGCACATGGAGTTAAGTAATTTAACAATAGTGACGATGCACATAGTAGTCTAAGAATAAAGCTACAATGATCCAAGTATGGAGTTCTTTGCTATTAGTCATCCAAGGAGGTTCCCTCACAGGTTTCTTTATCAAATCTGCTCTTGCTTGGTGAATGTCTATGTCTCTGACTCCTTCATATACATCCTTTTATATTCGTCTAGAAGACATAAGTCTTTTTGTTTCTTATTAAGTCTCTTCTCATTACCTAAGAGAAAAAAATATAAGTAAAACAAGAAACATTTTTTAAATAAAAATTGCTTTTTATTCAGTCACTCTAAAAAGTAAAAAGTAAGGAAAAAAGTGAAAACTTTGCAAAAGAAGCACAGACAAGCTGATTTCATAAAAACATCTGTGGTTGGTTTTGCTAATTTTGGTAATGAGGTACCAGAAGAAGTAGTAGGAATCAACGAAACCAACCTCGTATGCTTTTCTGAAATCAGCTTGTCTGTGTTTCTTTTGCAAAGTTTTCACTCTTCTGCCTTATTTTTCTTAGTTTTTAGAGGGACTGAATAAAAAGCAATACTTTATTTAAAAATCTTTTTTTAGAATATTTTTATTATTATTATTATTAAAATGCTTTTTACTGAAACTGAATTTGTGGCTCTGCCTCTTTGTGGTTCTGTCACGCTCCTTGATGCACTGAGCTGTCCAGGCTGCTGAAGTACTTGTCTGTTGCATAATGATTGATTCCCACTGGATGTAGATGCTTCCTGCATTGCTGAATTCCCACCTTTTTAATTTTTTTTAAGTAAAAATATAAGTAAAAAAAGATTTTTTAATTAAATAATGCTTTTTATTCAGTCACTCTAAAAAGCAAAAAATAAGGAAGAAGTGTGAAAACTTTGCAAAAGAAACACAAACAAGCTGATTTCAGAAAAGCATTCAATGTTGGTTTTGCTGATTCTGGTAATGAAGTACCAGAAGTAGCAGAAATCAACAAAACCAACCTGGTGCGCTTTTCTGAAATCAGCTTGTCTGTGATTCTTTTGCAAACTTTTCACATTTCTTCCTTATTTTTTACTTTTAGAGTGACTGAATGAAAAACATTCTTTATTTAAAAAAATCTTTTTTTTTTACTTATATTTTTACTTAAAAACTAAAAAAAGCTGGGAAGTCAGCAATCCAGGTAATACCTGCATCAATTGGGAAGCATACCTCTGCCCCCCCATCAGTAAAACAGGACATCCCCAGTACCTGCCCCCTCCCCTCATCTCTAGGGAGCGAGTCATCACTGCCCTCTGAAAGGCAAAAAATACAGCCTCCATGGGACCCGATAACATACCAGGCAGCATCCTACATGAACTCAGGCAGGAACTTGCAGCACCATTAGGCACCCTATTCAACTAAAGCCTGAGTACCAGCTTTGTCCCAGCCAAGTGGAGGACAGCCAGTGTCATCCCTTTGCACAAAGGTGGAACGTCCACCGATCCAGGAAATTATAAGCCCATCAGCCTAACTAGCCTGATCTGCAAGGCCATGGAGCAGATTATCATGGATCTCATTAACAAGGACATTGGCAACCCTCCAGACACTTGATCTCACACAGTTTGGTTTTGTCAAGGGGAGGTCATGCCTGTTAAATTTGGTTGACTTCTGTGAGACATTCACCAAGGCCATACACAAGGGGAAGCTGGTGCACACTGCCTACCTTGACTTGGCCAAGCAATTGATACTATTCCCCACAAAGGTATAATAAATAAACTCTCTCAACAAGGCATCAATCCATATGTTACCAGATGGGTAGCAAACTGGCTCACTGATAGAACTCCCTTAGTCAAAATAGGGGAAGCCGCCTCATGTAGTAGACCAGTAACAAGTGGTGTACCCCAGGGATCTGTTTTGGGGCCTGTGCTGTTTGGGATATGCTTCTCAGAGGTGCAGGCTAAATCCAGTGGACTATGGCTGACCAAGTTTGCAGAGGACTGCAAACTGGGTGCTGTCATCAATTCCCCTAGTGATGTGGGCATCCTCCAAGAGGGTCCCACCCAAACAAATGACTGGTGCCAGAAACATGGCCTCAAACTGAATGCCAAAAAAATGCATCATCATCCCTTTTGGGGAGAGTGACATCCCACAAATTATCACATTGATAATAAGGTCCTAAGCACACAATCAGTCGTGAAGGACTTGGGCACCCAGGTTGTTAGCAAACTGACTTTTGACCACCATATTGCTCCCATTGTAGCAAAAGCTTTCTACATGGCCCACCTCATTAGTAAGGGTATCTTAGCTAGGGACAAGGTGGTTATAATATCCCTGTATTATTCCCTTATAAGGCCCATTATTGAGTACAATGCTCTTTTCAGCATGTTCCTCACAAAGCACATGCAGCAGCTGGAGAGACCACAGGGGTTTCTGACCTCTGTGAGGGCTTCAAAAATCTATCCTACATAGATAGGCTAAAAGCAATGTCCCTCTACTCAGTCTCCTACAGACTCCTCAGTGATTATCTCTTTCTGGCATACAAAGTAATCTCAGACCCCACCCTGATGGGACTGCTGCATATCCACAAGTCAAGCTCCAGTCTAGTAATTCGCACATGAGACATCAACCTGGTTTGTGGCATCAATAGGACTTATTAGTAGTGTCCCACAGACTCCCACATTTGTGGAATAGACTATATAAGGGCAACATGGATAACTGGATGGGGAACAGAAAATACACCCCTGAGGATTCCACCTTTGTCCCCGTTGGACAGTGGCATAGGGTGCTGACTTGTTGGAACATGTGCTAAATTCTTGGCTAGGCTTGTAAGGGCCTCAGAGCCAATAGCCTAGTAACTTCCTATGATCATTATGCAATAGACAGTACTTTAGCACCCTGGAGAGGTCAATGCATTGAGGAGCATGACAGAACTATAGAAAGACACAGAGCCACAAACCCAGTTATAATAAAAAACATAATAATAATAATAATAATAATAATAATAATAATAATAATAATAACAATAAAAAGAAAAAAAGCCTGTTACTGGAACAAAGGCATGGTGTGCTTTTACATGTGAACTGTGCCAAGAAAAAGTTCAGGTCAATCAGGTAAAATAGGATAACGTGGTTACTAGTCCACAGGGCTATCTGGATGGTATGGTGTGGAGCTGTTTATGTGACCCTGTAGAAACCAGGGGCCTTGCAGGAAATGCATTCCTCTGTGGACAACATGAAGCAGAAATGTTTGCTGGGTACAAGTCCTGTTAAGGCAACATTATGTGTCCAGCTTCTCTCATGCTGTTATGATTGAATGATTATGACTCAGTGATCACTTATCTGAGCAGGTAACTGTAAGCCAGTATTTGCAATATGCCACTAATATTAGACTGTGAATAGTAAGATTTTTATGTTGTCTTTATGTGGTTTCTGGGGCCAAATGCATCACTTTCATGCCATCTAATGACTTACTTCTTTCCTCTCTATGTCCATCTAAAGAAGAAGTTTCTAGAAACAAAATAATATTCTGAAGAGCTTTCTGTAAGTAGGTCGTGACTTGTAGCTGTGTACTGCTGATGGCTCTTCCTATGTATCCCCCATACCTCACCGGTCTATTCTGCTGCTTGTTTACCTTAGGTCATGTGATATATCTTTCCCATATCTTTCCCAGGACTGTTGCAATTTTAGTCATACATTCCACGATTACCAGTTTAACACAATGAACCATGGAGGCATAGAATTTATTCTGGCACTTACTGGCAACAAAGCAAAAAGCAAATTCTAATCCTGGACAGGACACCAACCCATTCCAGGACAGCACGCACACACACACACACACACACACACACACACACACACACACACACACACACACACACACACACACACACACACACCTGCATACAAATGCACAAACACTCTCAAAAACACGAGTGTAAATTTTAAATGCAAGCGATGTTTTTTTTCTTGGAACTAGGGACTATGTTGAGTGATAAAAAGGATGTTTTGATATGACTGAAATTCAATAAAATTGCAGCGAATGCATGGGGCAGGAAGGTCATGAGGTGAAATCTAGCACTGTACAGAATAGCTACATTTATGATTTTGGTTCTGTGTTTACACACCTGAATTATTAACAATTCTAACACAGAAAGGTAGACAAGAAGGAAAAGGGAAAAGAAAAGGGTGGAATTTGTGGAAAATGTAAGCAGGACATCTGAGGAGATTGAAAGAGCTTCACTGCCTTGCTGTTGACTGGGGAACGTGACTTGGTCAGTGCTTAATGTAGAAAGCAGGTTGCAACTGTTGGTTACAGAGAATGCAGGTTTATCAAATCCAATCAGAAGTGCTCAGAAGCAGGTGTTTAATGCTGGTAGTTTAACAGAAGAAAGACCTCCTCAAGTAACTCAGAAAATCAGATGGTAGGAGCCCCTCTTGAATTCATTCATAATCGAGGGAAGAACTGATAACATTTTCCACGATTTTCCCTTGTTTGTTTTTCAGTTTTTTTGATAAATTGGTAATACATATAACTAGCCTTTTAAAAATATGTGGGGGAAGTGTGAGGCTCTGGAAAACTGGGATAAGAAATATGTCATTTGTCTGCAAGAACTGGGAACATGAGTGATGCTGGAAAGTATTAAACTTTTTGTTTGAATGCAGAAGTAGGAAAACTCATGGAATCACAACTGAAAATGCAGTTTTGGAATATCTGGAAGCATTTGGAAGATGACAGAATGCATGATGAATTAACAATAAGAGCACCTTGATAGACAAATCAGTTTCAAGAGAATTCTTTGACCAGGTGACTGGAGTACTTACACAGAGAGAGATTGTGGTTGTGGAATACATAGACTTTAGCAAGACAAAGAACACTGTACCGCACAAAGAATTGCTGAATAAATAGGATAAACTTGGTTTATAGCAGGGGTAAAACATTAGTTAAAATACAGATTGAAAAGGTGGCCACTACTGGGAATACACAGAGTACTGCCACTAGGTCCCTTTGCATGTCAGGAAGGTCTGCAAGGAAACACTTGCATTTTTAAAGATGACACAAAGATAGCTATCATGATGGAAACAATGAAAGAATGACAGCTTAGATTCAGTACAGAAATGCACGGTTCTATATTATGATGTCGAAACGTCATAATATTGAACGCCTAAACATTGAACTGTATTCATTGAAATGCATTTACACTAATCAATGAATACTTCCAGGGCAAAGATGTAGTTGGCCAACTACACAATGTTGCCCTTTTCTCCACTGTAGTGCGATCTCAGAGTTGGTATATTTGGTTAGGGGAGATGTGGGGGGCACAGCCTCCCATGTCGGGTGGTTGTTGGGTTGTTTTAGGTTAGGTTACATAAGAAGGATTGTGGAACAAGTGTTATTTTGTGCTGTAAGTACTCATCGATTCACGTAAATGCGTTTCGATGAATACAGTTCGATGTTTAGGCATTCGATATTACGACGTTTCAACATTGTAATATAGACGCAAATACACAACAGTACATATGTGAAGTAAAAATATAAAGAGGTGTATTCCATTTTATCAGTGAAATTAGATCAGCAAATCCTGCCCTAGGTGAACTGGCAAATCTCCAAATTGCCCACAGGTGTGCATCATATCCTTGTGTGCATTTTTGTGCTTTTATGAGTGTACTTGTGTATATATATATATATATATATATATATATATATATATGTGTGTGTGTGTGTGTGTGTGTGTGTGTGTGTGTGTGTGTGTGTGAGAGCATGTGTTTGCACATTTGCATGCAGGTATGTGTGCTTGAGTGTTGTTGCTGGAGCATATGTGTTTACATATGTGCATATCTGTGTGAATATATTTCTGTATGTGTGTGTGTGTGTGTGTGTGTGTGTGTGTGTGTGTGTGTGTGTGTGTGTGTGTGTGTGTGTGAGTGAGTGAGCATGTGTGTGTGCATGAGTGAGTGAGCATGTGTGTGTGCATACCTGCATGTGAAAGGTGGTATACAAAATCTCACAGCCTAATATTTATGCTATCTTTCACATCCCAAAATCTAGAAACAAAACTGATTGTTCAGCAGATCTGTAACCACCAGACCAACACTGCTTCATATAGCCATATAAATCTCCTTGAAGGTAACAACACAGATCTCAAAGTATCTTCACCCATCTTAGGTTCACACAGCTAAATTTTAAAATATTCAGCTTTTATAATTAATAGCACTTCCATTTCATACCAACAAGGTTATACATTCCGCCACATTACATAAGTTTATGTTAGTTCTAAAAGCAGCTTTAAAAGATTTGGTTTGTTATACTTTCTTTGATGAGAGTCATTTACCAAAACTAATAAATAAGTGAAACAACACTAACCAAAACAAGGAAGAGGCAGACATGCATTACTAATACATAACATTATAGCCCCCATGCACAGGGTTACCCCCTGCATTCTCTAGTAATTTAACAATGTCTCAAATCACTACATTTTAGGGGAAAAGGGAACCTCCGCACCAGTCCTCACAGTTTCCTTATAGTTTGATGAATTGTGGCTCACAGTCAGATTCTGAGAAGAGAAGACAATACTCTCTCAAAGAGCCTTTGACGTATTGAATGACAGCTCACATTTCAACTTTGGATATATCCATAAAGCACAAGTGTGGAGACTCCTGACAGGGGCTCTATAAATTAAATATATTAAAGCTTTTATGCTGAAACACTCTCCAGTACATAGTTCTGTAATATGCCAGAATTTCTCAGCACAGAAATCAAAGTGGATGAACTTTTTTTTTTTAAGCTGCTTCTAAATGTTATCTATTAGTAACTTTTTGCCTTCTCCATATAATGCCAGCATGGTTGTCCCTTCAGGTATTAAATTTGGGATGTTTTAATTCTCTTGTTAAATGAATAAGCTGTTTTTTACTTTTTTTATAAAGTATCTGTACTTATGATTCATTTTCCCTCATGTCCATTATATTCAATTTTCCTAGGACTTTGCTACTTTTCAGCCCTGGCTGTAAAAACGTAATCTTCTAATGAACCAGAGAAAAATAAAGGTCAGGCTTCTCAAACTTCAAAAAATAGTCAGAGGAATAGCAGTCTGAATATGTGTACATGCATTGTAGTGGTCACAGACAACAAATACCTTACAATCTCCTCCAACAGTACGCTGTGTTTCTTTCTAAATGCCATGATGTTATGAAAATAACTGAGCAACAGACTTCATTTTCTTTACCTTTTACCAACTGAACATGAGAAAACTTACACAAATTCATGTACAGACACACACATACACACACACACACACACACACACACACACACACAGACACACAGACACACACACACACACACACACACACACACACACACACACACACACACACACACACACACACACAGACACACACACACACACACACACACACACACACACACACACACACACACACACACACACACACACACACACACACACACACACACACACACACACACACACACACACACAGACACACACACATCTATACCTCTACTGCATTCAGATTCTGATTAAATGACTTACCTAATTTCCATGGTTATGTCTTTCCAACCCACAGTTTGGTCATGTCTGCTTTACAGGGCTACCATCTGATTTTCACTTTGGCCGCGTCTATATTACATAATCAAACTTTTAAAAGTTCGAACATCATATGGTCGACACCATATGATCAAACTTTTAAAAGTTTGAAAATATAATAAAAAAAAGTAAACCAAAGAAAAAACTACCTGAATGGTTTAAGCAGAGAAGCGAGCCCCCCAGCACTCCCCACATGGGGGGGCTGCATCCCCCAAACCCCCACTTTTTAAATATACTAACTCTGAGATCGCACTACAGTACAGAAAATGGAAATCTTCCCATTCTGCACTGTATGGAAATCTCTTTGAAACGTTCGAACTTTTAAAAGTTCGATGATATGGTGTCAACCATATGACGTTCAAACTTTTAAGAGTTCGACAACATGATATAGACACCTTTGGCCTAACCTGACTAACTCAATTGTTTTTTTAATAAAGAGAGAAATTAGCAACTGGGGGGAAAGTACTTAAGCTGCATGCTCATGCTTGTATAGACTTCCACATTATCTGTCATCTGACAAGTGTATGTTCACTCACACCCATGCCCCGCCACCCCAAAAAAATTATCTGTATACATCACACTAGCATCAAACCTGCCAGATGCTTCTCAGTGACTAATACTCTCTACAGACAACATAGACTCATTTTAACATTCATGAACATCATCTGCTGTGAGCCAGCACTTACGAACACCATCCTTTAGTTGATCAGATTACAAACAGTGCTCATGCTTTGCTCACATTTGTTTTGCTTTACATTAGTGTGAGAAACTTCTATCTAATTTTTCAGTCTGTTGTTAACATTAGATTACATCAATAGCTTTAAAATGAGTGCCTGTTTAGTGCAAAGCAGTTGTTATTTCTATACGTTTTGGGCTTTAACCACTGATTACAACAGAAAACTGGTCAGCTTTCATGTGTCATTTAAGGTCTGGATGACTGAATGAATCAATCAATGAATCAATCAAGCAATACAATTTACAGAGAACTCACCTCATGGAACTATGAAAGGGCAGTTCATGTGTCTGGAAGATGAGGTCTGACAGTGCTGATTGTTGATTAGTCTGTACGGCATCAGTTTTATTGTGATGTTCAACAACAAGAACTGGCATGCAGCTCGTCTTCTTTTTACTAATATTTCTCTGACACTTTAAAGTGTCTTGATGATCTTTAGCATGAATTTAGTGTGGCAACACCCGCAGTGAAGGATTCACCGTTACTAAGTCTGAATTGCAGCAGTTGCCCCTGGGTAACAGACCCCCCCCACCCCACCCCCCAGTTTCTGTTAGTCTTCAGGTTCCAGATTCTGTGTGTAAACATGAGTAATTATCAAACTGCCCACGTTTATCGTAGCTGCACTATTGGACTTTAGAAATTTCTCATATCCTTCCCACTTCTAAATGAAGATCACCAGTCCCAAAGGATCTTACACTTTCTGCAGCCTTACCCATCACTGTTTCAGCTGATGAGGGAAAACCATTTTTGCTTTTTCCCCTGAAATGTGCAGTTTCCAGATGATAGGGCACTGCTGATGATGCAGACAGTTGTAGCTTTTTCACTTTACAATATCTGTTCGACATTTGCACATCTCCTTCCTGAATACACTAATGTGTCACTGCAGAGCTGTTAAACTTCTGTTTGATGTGCTGGTGGACAATAGACTAGATGTATGTATGACTACACAATGCATAAATTCCTACATTACTGCCCTTTTTCTAAATAATAAGCATAATAATAATAAAATTATGGCCCATTTTGTCCAGCTGTCTGCCATAATATGGAGAATTGTTGCTGACTCTAGGTTATCAATCTGAGATGAAGTAAAAGAACGTTCACCTTAGCCAAGATGAGCAGCTGAAAGTAAAATAAAGGCTCTTATAAGGATGCTGTAATATAGGGGCCACAATTCTTTGTTTGTTTAAGCTTTAATATGATTTACCTGTTTCATAACCCAAACGCCAGTACAGATGTGGTGCTTGTCCTTCAGCATCAAAACGTGGACTCCACTACTTGAGAAAGACAAAGATAGGGATTTGTGGTACAGCTGACAGTGGTGTGCAAAGTGTGTAGTGACTGAAGATATCTGTGGACACCAGGACACTAGGACATGTTTAGAGAATGAGGTATGTGCTACGACACCAAGGGATTAGTTGATGGTACAGAATATAGAGCTGCATGAAAGTGTTTGCAACAGATAACTTTAGTCGCCCCCCCTTGACCTTTCACCTTTGTCTGCTGTAGGTGCAACTCCTAGTTGTACTTCTCTGAATCACTTCACTCCTGTTTGGAAATGCAAATAGAAGCCCATATAGTGTGCATTAATTAAACAGCATTATAGGAAAATGCAAATATTGCTAGTAATGGAAGTTATGACCCAAATTTCTTTCTCACTTTTTTCAGAAATGACACGTCAGTGTGAGTAAAGTGTCACATAATAAAACCGTTCTTTTCTATTTTTGGTCTTTTTAATGGTTGTCTATGGAATGTAAATATTTTTTCACAAATTACATTACTCTTTTTTTTAAGTTTTATTAAAAATAGTATAATGTTTGGGTGATTAAAATGAATGGTTCTACTCTCCTCCCCATTAAAAAGACCATATAGTGCATTTGGGAGCAGAGGGCAGATGTCACTGCTGGCAATGTATGACATTCTTCAAAAGCATTCAGGCTTCGCAGTGTTTGGATACATGTGTGGAGTTAGAAGAAGCATTGTAAGTTACTGCTATCAAATATTTTGTCTTTGATGTGTTGATTGGTGCATAGATACATAATTGTATTGCTTTGGCAAGAGTCTTTAACATTGTTTTCCAAATCAGTTAGTTATTGAGGAGTGGTTTCAGCCCAGAAATTAGTAGTTTATTGGCCATTTTGGGCTAATTTCTATCTCTTTCATTTCCCTGCTATAAAACCCGCATTAGTGCGGCTTTGCGGGCCAGGCAGTGATGGTTAGCTAGGGTATAACTATTCCCAGCTCCACAAAGTCTGCTCTTCAATTTTTCCCTTGGAACTAGACAAGCCTTCAACTTAAGCACTCAAACCTTTCACTTCTCAGCCTGGCACTTGCTCAAAACTCATAGCAAGCACTAATAAACCTTAGCACTAGACCCCTCCTATACTGTAGAGAAGGACAAGGCTCTCTATTCGACCTTACCAGCCAGTCAGTAAAACAGCTCACTGTACCTATCCAGGCATGTCCAAAGGGCAGTTTCAGATGTACTCACCTGTCTAACTGGTGAATCTGTGCATTTTGAGGCAATGTTACAACTGCCTCATGTACACAGACAAGCCTCTCCTCCTACCACCAAACACTAATAAATGCGAGAGATGCAATTATACAGCCAAACTGGAGGCTAAGTTATCTCAACCCAAGACTGGACCAGACAGTCAAGAAAAGAAGGGAATTACTTGCATCAAACCACCAATCTCACATAGACCTATGAAACCAGCACTGGCAAAAAACACACATAAATACACAAAAACATACTCGGAGGCTCTAAATAAAAATCTGCAAAAGGAACAGAGACCTCCAAAGCAGACATCCAAGCAACCTCCTCCCCCCAACACAAACCTAGAAACACATACTTGCACCTGTCTCCTTTAGGCTTTCGAATACTGGCCAAGACTCTTGCCACCCCATAGTGCCTTTTTTAGGCAAGAATCAAAAGACAAACCTACCACCATAAATAGCACAAGTAACAAAAAACTGAGGGTAATGCTACTCAGTGCCAGAAGTCTAAACCTCGAGACACTCCTCAGTATGAAGAAAATTGATATATGTGCAGTAACAGAAACCTGGTTTAAGGCTCCAGACAGCACCCCAGCACTACCAGGCTACAACTCATATCATACATTTTGGCCACACAACCCGGACTGAAATACAAAAGGCAGAGGCATATCCATATTCATTAAGGATACTCACACCTCCATGTTAGTGACACAGCACGATGCTTCAGAGATCATTCATGTGCAACTAACAATGGGCAGAACTGCAATTCAAATTGTAGCTTGCAACAGATCACCTGCCATGTCCCAGAACCCCCATTTTGCATTTCTGGAAACACTGGGAAACGTAAAGGTCCTACCAAACACCCTGATATTAGGTAATTTCATTACCCAAACATTAACTGGGAGAACTACTCAAGTACTAACTCCCTTGCCCAGCATTTCCTAGAATTTATAAACTCAAATGCCCTGGTTCAACTGGTCAACACTCCCACCAGTGGTGACAACATATTGGATCTGGTCATCACCAACATGGGCGACCGATGTTCCACACTGGAGGTCAACCCCTCGGTGGTTAGATCTGACCATAAACTAATCACTCTGGATATCCACATTCTGCCCCCACCCCCGGTCAAAGAAAAAAACATGAAAAACTTTTCAAAAGCAAACTTCACGTTACTTAAGACCGAGGTGGAAAGTTTCAAATCCCCCATGCTAAAGGATAACGCTGCCCAAGCTGCAAAATCCTTTACTAATGCACTCTACGGGCACCTACAAGAATGCTTGAATCATGCTATTCCAAGCAAAACCAAGAAAAGAAAACCAGTCTGGTGGACCCCTGCCATAAACAAGCTATACAATAGAAGGAGGAAGCTAGTACAGAAAAGAGTAAAATCCTAAGAGGGGAAGACATCCCTGATCAGTATCAGCAAGAAACTACAATCCCTCATAAAATCATCCAAGGCTAGCTTCAAAAGAAAAATTGCTAAGGACTTCAAAGATAACCACAAGGCATTATTTAGCTATGTCAAGAATCTAAGTGGCAATTCCCAGATCTGCTTGGAGTTAGTGCAGAATGGCACAAAATACACTGACCCGACCGATATCGCCAACATCCTGTCAGATAGGTTC
This sequence comes from Protopterus annectens, assembly GCF_019279795.1. NCBI lineage: Eukaryota > Metazoa > Chordata > Ceratodontiformes > Protopteridae > Protopterus > Protopterus annectens. The sequence goes on from NC_056746.1 coordinate 1,364,664,986, forward strand.
AGTGCAAACTTCACCCCCTCTCACCCCCAAAAGGGCCCATAATATTACCAGAAGAATGTAGTGCCCCTGAAATCACAGACACTCAGGTTAAAACAGCTCTCTCCAAAGCCAAAGACACAGCATCAATGGGCCCGGACGGTGTCCCAGGCTGCATCCTACATGATCTCAAAGATGAACTAACTCCTCACCTAAAAACACTGTTCAAACTCAGCCTCTCTACAGGCTACATGCCCATAGAGTGGCACACATCAATGGTTATTCCGCTCCACAAAGGTGGAGCCACAACAGACCCCAGGAACTATCGCCCTATAAGCCTGACTAACTTGGTCTGCAAGGCTATGGAGTGCATCATCATGGATCTCATTAACAGAGACATTGGGAACCTCCAAACACTGGACCCTACCCAGCTGTTCAGCTTTGTTAAGGGCAGATCATGCCTCCTAAACCTGGTGGATTTCTTTGAGACAGTTACCAAGAGCTATAGACGAGGGAAAGGTGGTCCACACAGCTTACGTAGACCTTGCAAAGGCCTTCGACATCCCATTCTGGTATTGTAGACAAGCTCACCAGCTTGAACATAAACCCCTACATCACAAGATGGCTTGCCAACCGGCTCACAGACAAAACCTACATGGTAAGAGTTTTGGGAGCTAGGTATGACTCTAAACTGGTTACAAGTGGCGTTCCCCAGGGCTTAGTCCTAGGACCCCTCCTGTTCGGTGTATACTTCTCAGAGGTACAGGCAAGCACAGGAGGACTATGGCTGACCAAGTACACAGATGACTGCAAACTAGGGGCTATAATTGACTCTCCAACTGACACAGACATCCTCCAAAAGGATCTCACTGAGACAGATACCTGGTGTCAAAACCATGGCCTCAAGCTAAATGCCAAAAAGTGCATAGTCATCCCCTTTGGAAAAACAAAGTACCCACAAATTACCACATAGGTGGTAGGCCCCTAAATAAGGAAGGCAAAATAAGGGATCTGGGGACCCACGTAGATAGTAATCTCTCCTTTGATAATCACATTGCCAATAGAAAATCCTTCTATGTGGCCCACCTAATCACAAAAGGGTTTACATCCAGATCAAAAGAGGTCATTGTGCCCCTCTGCGCATCACTCATCAGACCCAACATAGAGTGCAACGCCCCATTTGGGATGTACCTTACAAGACACCTGCAACAGCTGGAAAGACCACAGAAGTATCTCACCAAGAGGATCACTGGCTTCAAACAGATGCCCTATGCAGCTCGACTGAAGAAACTCCAACTGTACTCGGTTGCATACTGCCTACTCAGAGGTGATCTCTGCCTGGCATACAAGGCCATGTCCAACCCAGAATTGATGGACATGCTCCACCTAAAGAAAACCATATCCCCTTGAGCCACATGCTCTAGGGATCTAAACCTCACCACAACAATAAATAGGATGTGCTGGAGGGATAGATTCCTGTCTCAGAGACTTCCTATGCTCTGAAACAAGATTCTAATCTACATTAGGCAGAGCTCCTCACTAACACTCTTCAAAAGAAACCTTGATGAGTGGATGGGAAACAGGAAGTTTACCCCAGGGATCACTTCAGTGGCTCTGCTGGACAGAGGCACAAGGAACTAATCTAAGGGGGTGGCGAAAGCCAACACATTCCAGCTAGGCTTATAAATGCCTTTGGGCAGATAGCCTAGTACCTACCTATGAATCTATGAACCTATTGTTTGTCAAAGCCAGGTTTGTCAGGGAACACTTTCTTAAAATTGACCTCTAAAATCCTGATTTTCTGAAGCTGCAACATAAGAATTACTTCTTTCGCTAAGATGTGGTGACCATGTAATAATAATAAAACATATTGGAGGTGCAAGGAGTCTTTGTCTACATAGGAGTGGGTTTCTAAGGGAAGAAATTATGGTGTTCAAAGAAACTTGACTTTTCTCAAATTTAACATTTTAAATTGGATTTCATTGCTGCAGCTGTCTGGAACCTTCCGCGCACCCATTCAAAGTTTGCTGTTTAAACTGCACTGTGTACTGAAACATTCTGAGACTATCAGGGTACCCACAAAAAGTAATGCTGTATAGGCTGCAACATGCACTACAGGCTTCTGGGACTAACAGTATATCTAGCTAAAGTATGGCTGTATAAACTGTGTTCTGCACTTTGCTGGAGTTAGTAGTGCATCTTGTAAATGAAGTGCTATATAAATTGTACAATGCAATGAAGATTTCTATGATTATATGTTCATAGGTGTTTACTGCACTACTGACCACTTGGCACTTTATAAGCCTAGCTATGCAACCCAAATCTATCCCATGTGTGATTGTGCCTTAGAGGTTATTTTAAGGGGAGTATGTTACTTTGAGCATGATTTAATGGATGTCTCTGCCCATCACAGACAAGGGTATCAGACCAGGGGTGAATTTCCATGTTCCCATCAACTGGTGCAGGTTGCAATTGAATAGGGTTAGGGGAGGGATCTGCTTCAAATGGATGAGAAGCCTATTCCAGATAATGGGAATTCTTGGAGATACATACCTGTCCCTCCAACATGTCTTATTTAAGTAGTTAGCAAAGTTTAAATCCTTAGGTCTAGTAGTTCTGGTATGGTTCTTTTTGTATCCGAGCGAGATCCAAGAATGCCTTGTATGCCAGCCATAAATCAGCTCTTAGCAGGAAACATAGTCTAGAGATAGGGCTTTGAGGTGATCTGCATAGGACGTTGTGTTTATTCAACTCTGTGACTGTTCCAGTTGTTGCATATTCTTTGTCAGGCATATACTGAAGGGGCATTATACTCAATGATGGATCTGATGATTGCTGACTATAGTGATAAGATGATTTCCCTGGACCCAGATGCCATGCCCTTACTTATAACATGGAATGATTTTCTTACTACCTTAGACACACGGTTGAAAGCCAGGTTACTATCTACATGAGTCCCCAAATCCCTGACTACTGTGTCTATTTTTAGGGGTGTTTTATCTTTGAGGTAGTTTCCCTGGATGGCTGAGTTTAGAAAAGGTACTATTATGCATTTCTTGGTTTTAAGTCGTATCTGTGGCACCAGTCATTTGTCTGTTAGACCTTCCTATAAGATGTTAGTGTCTTACAGTTGTTTCTATGACTGGTCCTAGCTTGCAATCATGTGCAAACATGATACACTAGAAGCCGTTGACATTGGCCTTGGCTTCCCAAAAAAAAAATAGATGCCAAAGAGGAGTGTACCCAGCACAGAGCCCTAGGTAACTCCACTGGTCACTGGTCTTTTTGTGGAGATGGTCTATCTAGTCCTAATTTTCTGGGTCCTGTCCAGTGAGATATATAGGGGTTTATGCCTAATTCCATGAGTTTGTTTGCAATGCCCGAGTAGGATATTGTATCAAATGCCTTAGATAGGTCAAGGTGGACAGTATGCACCATTTTGCCTTCACCGTTACCTTGGTGACCTTCTCAAAGATGTCCACAGGTTCAATAGGCATGGTCTGCTTTTGACAAAACCAAACTAGGTTGGGTCTAGTTCCATGATAATTCTGTCTATGGCTTTGTACTTGAGACTAGTCAGATTAATAGATCTCTAGTTCCCAGGATCCATTGACTGTCCGCCCTTGCACAGTGGAATGACAGTCATGTGCGGAGGCAATGGTTGAATAGTGACATCAGTGGCCTTGATAAGTCATGTTTCAGGGTGTTTAGGAGGCATCATGGGATATTATCAGGGTCCACTGAAGTTTTATTGTCAGTTTTAGAGAGCACATCTAAGAGCTGCTCCCTACTGACAGTTGGAGGGGATTATGTTAGACAGCCTTTCCTGGGGCATGGCTGGGGGTGAGAGAGTGGTAAAGTTGGAGCTGAATGTGTTAGCCAGAAGATTTGCTACATCTCACAGTTCTGTGAACGTGGCTCCATTTACCAGCAATTCAGCATACTGATGTGTGCTGCCTTTGAGGTTTCAGATATAGTTAATGAATGTCTTGAGATTGTTCTTGACCTGAGATGCTAGCTTTACCTTAAAACTTGCCCTGGTGAAACTAATTAGTACACCTAAGAGAAGAAGGACTGTATAAACTATTCTTTGCTGTGAAGTTCACACAGAAGAAGGTCTCTATGAACTCTACTGTACCCTGTGGGTATCTAGGGCTAACAGTACACTGAAGAGAGGAAGGGCTGTAAAAATTGCCATGTGCTCTGAAGTTTTCTGGGGATAGCAGTACACTCTAGAGAATCAAGACTATATAAATGGGACTGTGCTCTGAAATTTTATGGGTTTGAGACTACACCTAGGAGAAACAGTACTGTAAAACAGTTCTGTGCATTGAATCTTTCTGGGCTGACATTACACCTAGGAGAAACAATCCTATATAATCTTATATGTTCTAAAGCTTTCTGGGACTAGTAGTGTATCTTTGAGGTGCTTTCAGTAAAGGCTGTTCTGTGCGCTGAAACTTTCTAATACAAACAGCTGACCGATGTGGAGCAGTGCTTTTGGATCTATATTATACACTAAGGTAGTAGACATGTAATCGTTTCATAAAATTTTAATTATCTGTCTGTATTGTTGAGTATATTTGACTCACATGATCACAACCTGCCAAATTAAAGGTCATCACAAGGATAGCAAAGGCTCAGTGAAAGAAGGACGTGGAAATAAAAGTGGAAAAGGATGATGATGAAACATGGGTGGAATCCAAGGAATACAGAGAGACTAGGATATGGAATGTAAGTCCTAAAGGAAAATAACAACTACACAGACTGTATTCATAAAGTAACAAAAAGTATTCGAACAACAAAAGTGGTGTCAGAATGCAGAAAGTAGAATTTGCTAATAGGTATGACTCCAAGCAGAGGTATAGAAAACAGGAAACAAGGAGCTGGAATTTACGGGAGGAAATTATCAATAGAACCAAGGTGATGGGAGCAAATAACTGAGGATGGATGGGTGATAGAATAGTGTGAGGCTAAGCTGATATTTAGGGTGCAGATTAGAGACTGCCTTCCTTATCAAGGACCGATAACAGAGTACAGGCTAAGAGAAAGGCATAATGTAGTGCTAAGTGAAAGACCAGCTCTGGTATTGTTTAAATGAGCCTAGAGCAGAAGCTGCTGTTAAAAATGGCTAATTAGTTATGCATATAAAATATTGCATGATAATTATAACAATAAATTAGTGGAGATTAGAAAAGATTTGGAAAGGGGTATGGATCGGCAATTTATCATAATGGGAATAAATTTGTAAGGCTCCTGAGTATGAAACAAAGTCCAACAAGTTTAGGAGTTTTGTGTGGAAGTGTTTGCATAGGCCATAGGTGTTTTTATCCTCAAAGATTACTTCAGGTACATAACATATGCTGGAGTTGTAATGTGGAAGAGAGAGGTAATCAGGAGCATGCTTTTTGGAAATGCAATTAATTGGTAGGTTTTAAAAATTCCCTACCGAATACCTTAATGGAAATGTAAGAGGAAGCAATGTTTGCAAATAAGGAAATTATTCTTTTGGGTTGGAATATACGATCTGATTTAACTAGTCATACTAAGACCCTAAGAAACTTTAATGTTATTCCCTACCCCTCCCGACCCAAAAATCAATTACTAGAAAATGGAAATCAAAATCTGTTCCTAGCATCAAGGAAGTTTTGGATAATGTAAAGGAGATAAAAGAACCAGAGGCAGGATCATTTAAAAAGGGAAGGGGCAAATTATACAGATAGAAATGAAATTTGTGGGAAACAATACATGCAGAATGATGATCAGAATGAGCAGTGGGGTCTAAGGGGAAGTCCGGAATTGAGCAACCTCTGTAATGTTGGAGTGCATAGAAATTATTAAAAAGAAAACAGGTAGGTGACCTGTATGACAATAACAATGGAAACCCATGTTTTGTTTTCTTTTCAATTAATACATGAAATACAATGGTACAGATTAAATGTGTTGATTTATTAGAGATGTTTAAAGAAAAAAGTTAGATTTTCACAAGGTGGTGTGCAACATATCTCACTCTCATAAGGTGATTAGTCATTAGTCTGCTAAAAGATGATAATGCAGTCAGCCTCTAAAATCATTGGTTCAGCAGAGTATTTTTTACTACATTATTTCACAAGTAGAATCATAAGGCAGAGAATTTGAAAATCAGTGGCAAAAAAGTGAATGTTTATTTGGTGGATTATGTAAACCTCATCACCCTAGATAGCCATCAGCAGCTGATTTGGTTCACTTTGTGTTGGCAAGAACAGAACCATTGCTGGTTTGGTTCCTTCCCAAGCTAATCCTTAGGCTAACTCTGAATAAATATTTAACTTTCACAAACAGGAGGAAAATGTGGGACTCCAGGGGGTTGAATAAAAGCATGGGGCTCTTGCTGTGTTGGTTAAATTGCACTTACTGCCTGTACAAAGCAATAGGTAAGTGTGAAAACTTTATGGGTGGTCTGGCAAGCTGAGTTGTTTACCTAAAGGGAGTTTTTTTCTTCTGGTATAACCTGTTCCCCAGTAATGGATCCACCCCACTTACCTTCATAGAATACCAAGCCAGGTCTAAAGGAACAAGTGTAAAATGGTGGTGATATCTTCAGTTAGTTCATATGGGGAAAAATATTGCACATCACCCCATAGAGTCATGGTGAGTATTCTGCCACACCTTCCTGATGGTAAACCCCATTTGTTGGCAGCAGAATGCATGGCTGTAAACAGCTACAATTGTACAGTCTTTAAGGTGGTTGCTGTAAGAGAGGTCCCAAAATACACAGGCCATCCTGTGAGAGATGTCACAAAATACACAGGATATCCTTTGAGAGATGTCCAAAAATACACAGGACATCTTTTGATAGAGGTCCCAAAATACACAGGACATCATGTGAGAGAGGGCCCAAAATGCACAGGACATCCTGTGAGAGATGTCCCTTAATGCACAGGACATCCTGTGGAAGATGTCCCAGAATGTACAGGACATCCTGTGAGAGATGTCCCAAAATGCATAGGGCATCCTGTGAGAGAGGTCCCAAAATACACAGGACATGGAAACAACACTCTGTTTACTTTACATACTTAAAAAAAAAATCACTTTTGGCATGCCATCCCACAAAAACAGGTTTGATGTTTAAGATGTGATTCTAGCAATGTTAATTACCTACACGTATAGTTTGACTGTCCTAAGGCCTGCCTAATTTGGACAAGGATACATTATGCTATGTTTTTTGCTAAGAGGAAGCCCATTCCCCACTTTCATGATACACTATTTTGGATTCTAGGTATAACTGGCCATGTGAAGGGCCTAACATCCATGGAATGGACTTGGCTAGTTTTATTGCAAACCACTATATCTATGGTCATTTTCAGACATGAGATATTCTTAATAATGCACTTGTCTTTTGAAATTAACTGTTATATGCATAATTTGTGCTCAACCCAGAATAGAGCTCAATTGATTGTATCAGATCAACAAATATGGTCTGTTTTTTTGTTTTATGTTCATAGGTTCATAGGTTCATAGGTTCATAGGTTTATACTAGGCTATCTGCCCTAAGGCATTTATAAGCCTAGCCCAAAGTTTTGTGGCTTACGCCACCCCTTATATGAAAAAATACTGTGCCCATTAGTTTGTTGTGCCTCTGTCCAGCAGTGACACAGAGATGATTCCCGGGGTAAACCTACAATCTCCCATCCACAGGTCAAGATTTCTCTTGAACAGTGCCAACAAGGTGCTCTGCCTCACATGGACCGGGACTCTATTCCACAGCATAGGGAGTCTCTGAGTGATAAATCTATCCCTCCAGCACGTCCTATTTATATCCGTGCTAAGGTTTAAGTCACTTGCTCTTGTGGTTTTGGTGGATTTGGATTTTTTGAGGTGGAGCATGTCCATTAATTCCGGGTTGGACATGGCCTTGTATGTCAGGCACATGTCACCTCTGAGCAGATGGTATGCGACTGAATAGAGCTGGAGTTTCTTCAATCTGGCAGCATATGACAGATTTTGGAGTCCCTTTATCCTTTTGGTGAGGAACTTTTGGGGTCTCTCCAATTGCTGCAGATGTCGGGTGAGATACATCTCGAATGGGCATTGTACTCGATCATTGGTCTGATAAGTGAAGAGTACAGGGGAACAATGACCTCACTAGATCTGGATGTGAATCCCTTCATGATCAGGTGGGCAATGTATAAGGTCTTTCTAACCACTTTAGCAACGTGAGTGTCAAAAGAAAGGCCACTGTCAACCTGGGTCCCCAGGTCCCTGATAACCTCTTCTGTGCTTAGTGGATTGCCGCCTATATGGTAGCTTGGGGTTACCTTGTTTTTCCTGAAGGGTATGACTATACATTTTTTGGTGTTTAACTTCAGGCCATGGCTCTGGCACCAGCTATCTGTTTCCGTGAGTCCCTTCTGAAGGATATCCGTGTCCGATGCACTTTCCACTATGGCGCCCAGTTTGCAGTCGTCTGCAAACTTTGTCTGCCAAAGTCCTCCCATGTTGGCCTGTACTTCTGAGAAGTAGATACCGAACAATAGGGGGCCAAGGACCGAGACCTGTGGGACACCACTTGTGACCGGCTTGAAGTCTGACATAGCGCCAGCAACTCTAACCCTGTGGGTTCTGTCCTTAAGCCAGTTTGCAACCCATCTTGTGACATATGGGTTTACATTTAAGCTGGTAAGTTTTTCTACAATACCCGAGTGGGGTATTGTGTCGAAAGCCTTTGCAAGGTCAAGGTAGGCTGTATGGACTGCCTTTCCCTCATCAATGGCCTTGGTGACTGTTTCGAAGAAGTCGACCAGGTTCAAAAGGCATGATCTGCCCTTGACGAAGCCAAACTGGGTCGGGTCCAATGTCTGCAAGTCCCCTATATCTTTGTTTATGAGCTCCATTATGATCCTTTCCATAGCTTTGCAGACTAGACTTGTTAAGCTTATGGGGCGGTAATTACCAGGGTCCGTAGAGGCACCACCTTTATGGAGTGGGACCACAGTTGCCATACGCCACTCCTTGGGCACGTATCCTGTGGTAAGGCTGAGATTAAACAGCTGCCTTATGTGCAGGTTTAATTCCTCATTTAGCTCGTGTAGCACACAGCCGGGGACACCATCCGGTCCCATTGATGCTGTGTTTTTAGCTTTAGAGAGAGCAGCTTTCACCTGTGCATTTGAGCTGTCTGGGAGGCTACACTCCGCTGGGATAGTTATCTCTCCTTTAGGGGAGAGGGGTGAAGTTTGCACTGAACCTGTCTGCCAGTATGTTGGCAATGTCTGTGGGTTCAGTGATTTTTGTATCATTTTGGACTAATTCTGAGCATATCTGGGAGTTTCCACCCAGGATCCTAACATAGCTGAAAAAGGCCTTATGATTGTCCTTTGCATCCATGGCAATTTTTCTCTCAAAATTGGCCTTAGTTGATTTTATGAGTGCTCGTATTTTTTTACTAATAATGATCAGGTGACTTCCTTTTATGGATTTTGTTCTATCATGTAATAGCTTTCTCCTCTTATTGTAAAGTTTGTTAATGGCAGGGGTCCACCAGACTGGATGTTTGCCCTTTGTGGAAAGAGTCTTGGTTTTATTTGGGATTGCCTGATCCATGCAGTCCTGGAGGTGTTCATAGAAGGCATTTGTAAGGGCTTCCGCAGCTTGGGTTGTGGTTTCCACTGGCTCAGGGGCCTTGAAGGATAGCACACCAGTCTTGAGTAGTGTGAAGTTTGCTTTTGAGAAGTTCTTCACTGTGGTCTTTTTTGTTTGGGGTGGGGGCGGGATGTGGATTTCCAGTGAGATTAGTTTATGATCAGATCTCACCAATGAGGGATATACTTCCGGTGTGGAGCATTTTGTCCCCATGTTTGTGATAATGAGATCTAGTATATTTTTTCCTCTCGTGGGAACAGTGACTAGCTGTTCCATTGCATTTGAATTTATGAACTCCAGGAACCGTTGGGCTAGAAAGTTAGGGCTTGAGGAATGTTCCCAGTCTATATTCGGGTAGTTGAAGTCACCCAATATGATGGTGTTTGGAGATACATTTATACCCTCCAGTGTCTTCAGGAAGGCTGTGTGGGGTTCCTGAGTTTGAGAGGGTGGCCTGTAGCATGCTGCAATTTGTAGAGCAGTTTTGCCTATGGTTAGTTGCACCTGGATGGTTTCCGAAGCTTCGTGCGTTGCCACCAACCTGGAGGTGTGGGTATCCTTTATGAATATGGATACACCCCCTCCTTTTGTGGTGTGGTCTGGGTTTTGGGGCCGGAACGCATGATATGAGGTAAAACCTAATAGTGCCGGGGTGCTCTCAGGAGCCTTGAACCAGGTTTCAGTTACAGCACAGACATCGATGTTCTCCATACTGAGAAGGGCCTCAAGTACATGCATTTTGAGATTTAGACTTTTGGCATTGAGCAGCATTACCCTCAGTTTCTTCCCATTTTTGTTTTCTAGGGTGGTAGGTTTAGAATTTGAGCCTTGCCTAAAAAAGGCACTATGGGGGTGGCAAGAGCCTTAGCCAATATCCGGAATCCCAGGGGTGACAGGTGCAAGCCATCCTTTGCGAAGCAGCGTGGCTTGTCAAGCATGTCATCCCAGGCAGACAGACACTGGATCCCCTTTGAATGACACCAGACCTTAAGCCAATTGTTAAAGCTGATCATCTTGTCTCTATATTGTGGCATCATTCTTGGTGAAGGAAGGATAATGCTCAGGGTCAGGGTTATACCTGCCTGGGCTACATAAGCAGAGAGCTCCTCTATGTCTCTTTTCATGTAGTTCAGGGAGGTACATCTCAGGTCGTTCACACCAGCATGGACAATGACTGTGTCATATTTGTACCTGCCGTGGAGTGACCCGAGTGCTCATGTTATGTTGCAGATTCTAGCGCCCGATAGGCAGCTTACTGTGACCCTCTCCTTGTTCAGCCTGGTGAGTGGGACGTCAGTGTGTCTGACTATGGAGTCACCTATGACAAGTATGTTTGGTGTTGTATTTGGCCTTAAGGGTTGTGACTGCTTTGCACACTGATTTTGTGGTTTATGTGTTGCTTGTGGGGTGTCTTGAGGTAGCAGTTGTTTGGGTGTCTGCTTTGGAGGCCTCTGCTGTTTAGGTAAATTTTTACTCAGAGCCTCCGAGTATGTCTTTGTGTGTTTATGTGTTTGATTCAGTGGTGTGGTAGCATTATGTGAGGCTGGTTTTGTGGTGTGTGTAGTTTCCTTCTCCTCCTGTCTGGTCTTGCCAGTCCTGAGTTGAGAGAGCTCAGCCTCCAGTTTGGCTAAATAGCTGCATCTCTCGCAAGTATTTGTGTTATGTGGGAGGAGGAGAGGGTTGTTAACTCAACAACACGTTTGTATATAGTTCTGTATGGATTATCTTGTGACAAGTGTTGTTTCTCTTGTGGCCTTTAGGGGACATTTTGATGGTTTCTCTTGAAAAACAATAAAAGTCTGCTTAATAAGGAGAGAAGAATAAGTGCTTGTTATGGTGAATATAACAGTACAGCTTTGGGAATTACATTGCCTTGAAAGTTACAATTTAAGGCACTTCTTTGCACTCCATCATGAATATGACAGATGCCATTTCCCAGACAGAGGCCAAATGCATTTTGTATGACAATGTGAGAATTCACTCTTGCTTTTAGAATTGTCTTCGCTACCACATAGGAAATGGTGATTTCTGTTTTCATGAAGTGGAATAAAATTAATTTTTGAAATACTGAATGAAAACTTTTGAAACTTACCAAATACATGACAACATTTAATTTAACAGGCATGACTATGAATATCATGAATGGATAATTGTTTTCAACTATAAGCAACAAAACTGATTCAATGACAGTTTTCAATATTTTCTTACAAAGCAAGCAATACAGCCAGTATTGCAATTTATATTTGAATATTAACTGTCATTTTCTGATCCACTCCAAAAAATGTTTCCAGTCCTAAAAATAAAAGTTTATGCTAGCTTTTCAGAATCATTGTCTAGATTTACATTTTTCTCTAGTCTTGTAACAGTATCATAACATAACAGTTGTAGGCCATTTCCTTTTGCAATATCGTAAACTATGGTATTTTTGTGAGAAGGCCTGAGCTACCATACTCTCCTTTGTGGGTATTGAACCATATGCATCGACATAATGTACAGAATTATTTCTGAGATTGCAGGATCTCAATGGAAAGGAAGAGTGCACCCACACATGCACTTACGAGCACACACACACCAGCAAAAAATGTCCTTTGTTGAACTGAGAGTTGAATCTTTTTACAAGAAAATCCATACAAATCTTGTGTACTGAAGTATTGGAGGAAGCTGTTGCAAACTGCTAAAGTTATAATGCTGCATATATTTAGGCAAATGCTGTTGCATAAATTGGCAGTTTACAGTATCTTCTCCAAAAGCACACAATGCAGATTTCTGCTGAGCTCTTTTGTTTGCTAATTAGCTGTCATTTGTCAGCTTTATTTTAAAAGTGCATTTCTTGTACCCTAGAAGAGTTTTTGTTCTTGCCTTGTAATTGTTTGCCATGCAAGCATTTCTACCTGAACTGAAGAGATAGCTTCACAAAAAGATTGCTTTGAATTTTTTCATATTGAAAAGAGTTCAAATGATGGTCCTTTGTTTACTTTGCTGTATGTAGCCTCACAACTTTCATCAGTTTTCAAAATGTTCATACTGCCATGCAACTATTACTTCTGAACAACTGAGGCAAATGATCAGTATGGCTTATACAATGTTGACCGAAAACATTTATTTCCACCACAAAATGAGGTTTTGTGCTGACTTTAGAAAATGACCTTCCTTTGCAGGCTTCAACACTTTCAGTATTTTTCATGCTTCATTGAGAAATGAGTGTGTGACACATTTCGTGTTATATTATTACTGAGCACCACATTATAATCCAACATTTATGGTGGCAAAGGTGCCTCTTAGCTATTGCAGCTTCAGCATTTCTGCTTAAGATTGTATTCCAATTTTCTCACAGTAAGCTGTGATTGATAACTAACATTATTGTAAATTATACAGTTATATGTCAGAAACTATGGTGCTGATGAACTCTACACTGTTGTAGTTTTCAATATTTCCACTTAGAATGCCTTTCCTCCTACTTCTGAACAATGTATTACAACTACAATTACTGTGATTTTTCAGAGAGAGCAAATTTTTTTTGCACTAAAACGAGATTTTTGCCACAAAATCATCTTCAATCTGCTTTTAATTTTTTTGATCATTTAGTTCTTAGAGGATAGTAATAAAACAGTGAACATTTTCCATGGTAGACTGAAACGAATTACAGTTATGTGTATATTTTAGGGCTCAACTTTATGATAATGATTAATGACAATAAGCTGTCAGTGTGTAGTATTATCCTCATATCATTCTACGGTGGTACTATTGCACATTCTGGTGTGCATGCTGACAAGTATTCTGAGGCCTTAACCCCCTCCCCCACACATGTAAACACAAATGCATCCTGCACACACACACACACACACACACACACACACACACACACACACACACACACACACACACACACACTCATGTACCTACCCACACAGACATACACTCACAGATATGGACACATGCATATGCACACACATGCGCGCACACACACACACACACACACACACACACACACACACACATGCACATGTGCACGAATACATGCACACACGCACACACACACACACACACACACACACACACACACACACACACACACACACACACACACACACACACACACACACACACACACACACACACATATCACTTAATATTCAGAAACCAATGGATGATGGGTTACTGCCAACATTTCTACTTATTCACTGGTACTTACTTTTTCTTTTGCTGACCACACATCCTTAGTCCAGGTTGCTGCAATGAGCTGCCAGTATAAGAGAAGAGAGAGCACTGGTTGCTTATATTGTGTATTGATACTGAGACAGTATTGAGGCCTTGCTACTGAGAGGCTATTGAGGACATTTTATGACATGGATCATGGATCATTAAACGTAAAGATGTTTGCTAAATTTAGAGAAACATAATTAATGTAAAAGAAACTACTTGTGGAGGAAAAATGGTGTGATCTATGTGCATGCACTAATCAGTTTTGACTGAGGAAATTAATTTGGTTTATTGTGCTAAAGACTTATTTTAAATCTTTAGCAAGGATTTTAAAATATTGCAGACATTTTGCATAATTTCTAATACAAGGCAGCTACATATTTCTTTTACACTTGTTAGGTTGCTGTATTCTGAAGCAAACACTTTGACAAAAATATTGCTTGGAATCCTAGTCTAAATCTATCATCTTATGCCCATTATTATCTGGGATTTTTAAGTTCATTTTTTTTGTTTGTTCCTCCTCTGACCATCTAAACATATTTGCTAGCTGCTCAGATGACGTTCCCCCCCCCAGGGTGGCCTTTTCTTTCCTTGGGGGAGAGGGATCAGTGCGACGGAAGATGTACTTTTATCCATGACTTGGATTTTTTTACTATACAGCCATAATTGCCCTTCTTGAGTGTTTTTCTGCAGGCTCCAGACATGTTGCTACTCTTGAAGGTATGTGTGCTGACTAACACATGCTGGATTACAGTTTATGTGGCATACCTCTGAACAGTGTTATTGTCCCAGGCTCAGCCTGGGTATAGTAGATCTAAATTCCTGTAGGTATCACCAGTGCAGCATACTGCAGCCATAACCCTACCCCTTTGCATGACCTAGCTATCGTTGACCATTCAGTGCTGTCCTCTCCACCCAGTACATCCAGCTGATGTGACACAGTCGAACATGGGTCATCTGGGTTGTGCTCAGCATTTTACCAATCTATACCATGTGTCTGAGCTAAGTTCTTTTTACATTCTTTTTTCTTGCCCTGCGTTTTGTGTCCGTCAAGTTCCTTCCAGATTGCACCATTTGTTACCCACCACCCATATGATAGCTGCTCATAGTGCGACTGTCATGGTGGCAGCCATGAGGAATTTTTCATTTCTTTGGAGCTCTATCTCTCAGTAACTAGCATGCCTATTCTCAGATCTGCTATACCTTCCCCATAAACATGCACATTTTGACAAATGCTCCATGAAGGTCAAGACACAAATGCATTTTGGGAGAACTAAGTGCAAATCCGCAGTCTGTATGCTATATGCTATACATGTCTCTCTTCCCAGTATGTGGCACCACTGTTCTGAACCAGACTGCCTTATTGATGTAAGAATGGGTTGTGACTCTCTCTTTCCAGTGTCTCAGTTGCCTGGGTTGATAGTAGATCTCCAGACTTTTGGGTCACAGTGATGCCTTTAGCTCTCTGCATCACAGAACTCAAGCATTAAAGTTCTGCTGTTGACAGAATTTCTCTTGATTTGTAAGCTTTTTTCTTTTTAAGGAATTATCTTAGAACTAGAACTTGGAAAAGTAAAAGTGACCACTGACAAAATGGTAATTGTACAATTTGCATTCAGTGTTCATTACTTTTGCATCTTAAAGATGGGGGTGACCTATTGCTCTCCTACCTCCGTCCACCTGTCTGGTTCATCTGGTTCTATATGCATGAAAATGACCCCACAATTAAAGCTAAATAAAATATCATCCTGGAGCATATGAACTGAAAGAAAATTCTGGTGAAGGACAGTGAACCTAGTCAGTGTTCAGAACTTTTGGGGGGTGGGGTAGCAGACAATATCATTCATGGATGGATATTTTTTTTGATTATATCTCCTCTTCATGAGTCTTGTGGAAGAGGCTATACAAGTCAGACATAGACATATTCATATGTTGAATCAGACACAAACACATTCACATGTTGAATCAGACATAGACATATTCACATGTTGAATCCGACACAGACATATTCACATATCGAATCAAACACAGATATATTCACATGTCAAATCAGACATAGACATTTTCACATGTCGAATCAGGCAGAGACATATTTACATGTGCTACATATTTCCCACCCACTGCATGAGAAATAAACCAGTGTAATCCATTCCATAATCTTCCACAGGAAGGCAAGGAAACCAACTGACGTGGAACTGTCCACTTATCAGACATTCTTTTTTTTGTGAGGGGGTAATAACTTTCTTTAAATTAATGTGTTCTTATGAGGCACTGTATCCAGTCCTCATTTTCTGCTGCTTTTGTTTTCAGCACATGTAGTCTTCTTTCAAGAGATAAGTCTATAGAGTGGGAGAACAGTGATGTATCTAAAAGGTGAAACTTGTCAAATTCATTTATATCTATGTTACAGGATACATTTCGAAAACTTATAAAGTTAGAAAGGACATATGAATTCAAGAGATATAAAAAATCCATAAAAACTATAATGTTGACTATGAAACATTTTGTACATTGCACTTTAAGGAAGAAAGCATTGAAATTCCCACTGGCCTTATGGTGTTTAAAATATATATCAAAAACATTTCTTGTTTTTTGCTAACATAATGAGTATTTATTCTCATAATTCTTCATAGGAATGTTTTATAGTGCTCTATTGGCCTTTCTAGATACAGTGTTGCACTTTGTAGCTTACATGCCGTAATACATTTTCTACCCAAGTATATCAATGTCACGTGGGTTGTTTCTTAATAAAATGCTTCATAAACTTTCATTAACAATATAACCACATAATTCTTTTGTCTTCCTCACTGATGACACTGTAGGGCTAGTGTGGGGGTGCATCCATAGAGTTTAATGAATGAGGCAAGTGCATGTACTGTGATACATCCACTAAAGACTATGGAGAAGTCCCCACATTATATATATATTAACATTACTGAGGGTAAAGTTTACTGTACATTCAGTGGTGTCATCAAAAGGATAAACAATTTTAAGAGATTTAATATTTAAAACAGTGCTATATAAAAGAAGAAGAAATGTGAGGAAAATGCAGCACGTCATTGAAGGCGCCACATGCCATAGTACATACGGGAAGTTAAAAAGAGTGCTACAACACTTAAGTGCACAGGGCCTTTAAGAGATGTGGATCTCCCTGATGACATTTTTTAAGTCACCACACAGAATAATTCAGTGTTTCATTTAGTGTATTTCACTACGTTCTTACAGACCTTTATTGGCATTTTTCACATTTATTTCAATATATGCTTAGAAAAAAAAAATGCAGCAAAATATATACACAGAAGTTTTTCACCCATTATCCTACGTAAAGCAAGATCGGTGTCAAACTGTTTTTTCTGTGAGTGATATTCACAGTCCTTTCTTGCCTGTTTTGTTATACTTTTTGAAAAGTACAGTTCCTTTTATTTGCCTATTTGCTTGTTGTTAAAATTTCTTATAGGTTCATAGGTTCATAGGTAGGTACTAGGCTTTCTGCCCGAAGGCATTTATAAGCCTAGCCAGAATGTGTTGGCTTTCACCGCCCCCTTAGATTACTTCCCTGTGCCTCTGTTCAGCAGAGCCATTGAAGTGATCCCCGGAGTAAACTTTCTGTTTCCCATCCACTCGTCAAGATTTCTTTTGAAGAATGTTAGTGAGGAGCTCTGCCTAATGTAGATTGGAATCTTGTTCCAAAGCATGGGAAGTCTCTGGGACAGGAATCTATCCCTCCAGCATGTCCTATTTATTGCTGTAGTGAGGTTTAAATCCCTAGAGCGTGTGGCTCGAGGGGATATGGATTTCTTTAGGTGGAGCATGCCCATCAATTCTGGGGTGGACATGGCCTTGTATGTCAGGCATAGATCACCTCTGAGTAGGTGGTATGCAACCGAGTACAGCTGGAGTTTCTTTAGTTGAGCTGCAAAGGGCATCTGTTTGAGGCCAGTGATCCTCTTGGTGAGGTACTTCTGTGGTCTTTCCTGCTGTTGCAGGTGTTTTGTAAGGTACATTCCCAAATGAGGCATTGTACTCTATGATGGGTCTGATGTGTGATGCATAGAGGTGCACAATGACCTCTTTTGATTTGGATGCAAACCCTTTTGTGATTAGGTGGGTCACACAGAAGGATTTTCTAACCACTTTGGCAATGTGATTATCAAAGGAGAGATTACTATCTACTTGGGTCCCCAGATCCCTTATTACATCTTCCGTAATTAGTGGGCTACCACCTATGTGGTAGTTTGTGGGTACTTTGTTTTTTCCAAAGGGGATAACTATGCACTTTTTGGCATTTAGCTTGAGGCCATGGTTTTGGTACCAGGTATCTGTCTCAGTGAGACCCTTTTGGAGGATGTCTGTGTCAGCCAGAGAGTCAATTATAGCCCCAAGTTTGCAGTTGTCTGCGAACTTGGTCAGCCATAGACCTCCTGTGCTTGCCTGTACCTCTGAGAAGTATATGCCAAACAGGAGAGGTCCTAGGACTAAGCCTTGGGGAATGCCACTTGTAACTGGTTTAGAGTCAGACCTAGCTCCTGCAACTCTTACCATGTGGATTCTGTCCATGAGCCAGTTGGCAACCCATCTCATGACGTAGGGGTTTATGGTCAGGCTGGTGAGCTTGTCTATAATACCAGAACGGGGGATGGTGTTGAAGGCCTTTGCAAGGTCTAGGTAGGCTGTGTGGACCACCTTTCCCTTGTCTATAGCCTTGGTAACTGTCTCAAAGAAGTCCACCAGGTTTAGGAGGCATGATCTGCCCTTAACAAAGCTGAACTGGGAAGGGTCCAGTGTTTGGAGGTTCCCAATGTCTCTGTTAATGAGATCTATGGTGATGCACTCCATAGCCTTGCAGACCAAGCTAGTCAGGCTTATAGGCTGATAGTTCCTGGGGTCTGTTGTGGCTCCACCTTTGTGGAGCAGAATAACCATTGCTGTGCACCACTTCATGGGCATGTAGCCTGTGGAAAGGCTGAGTTTGAACAGTGTGTTTAGGTGAGGGGTTAGTTCATCTTTGTACTTGTGTAGGACACAGCCTGGGACACGGTCCAGTCCCATTGATGCTGTGTTTTTGGCTTTGGAGAGGGCTGTTTAACCTGTCTGTGATTTCAGGGGCACTACATTCTTCTGGTATAGTTATGGGCCCTTTTGGGGGTGAGAGGGGGGTGAAGTTTGCACTGAACTTGTCTGCCAGGATGTTGGCGATATCGATTCAGTGTATTTTGTGCCATTTTGCATTAACTCCAAGCAGATCTGAGAATTGCCACTTACATTCTTGACATAGCTAAATAATGCCTTGTGGTTATCTTTGGAGTCCTTTGCAAGTTTTCTTTCAAAGCTCACCTTGGACGATTTTATGAGGGATCATAGTTTCTTGCTAATACTGAACAGGGATGTCTTCCCTTCTTGGGATTTTGCTCCTTTCTGTACTAGTTTCCTTCTCCTATTGTATAGCTTGTTTATGGCAGGGGCTACCAGACTGGTTTCCTTTTCTTGAAGGAGTGAGTCTTGTTTTTGCATGGGATAGCATGATCCATGCATTCTTGTAGGTGCCTGTAGAGTGCATTAGTAAAGGACTTTGCAGCTTGGGCAGTGTTATCCTTTAGCATGGGGGCTTTGAAACTTTCCACCTCGGTCTTATGTAATGTGAAATTTGCTTTTGAAAAGTTTTTCACGATAGTTTCTTTGACCGGGGGTGGGGGTGGAATGTGGATATCCAGAGTGATTAGTTTATGGCCAGATCTAACCAGCGAGGGGTTGACCTCCAGTGTTGAACACCAGTCACCCATATTGGTGATGACCAGGTCCAATATGTTGTCACCTCTGGTGGGGGTGTTGACCAGTTGATCCAGGGCATTTGAGTTTATAAATTCTAGGAAATTTTGGGCAAGGGAGTTAGTACTTGAGTAGTTCTCCCAGTTAATGTTTGGGTAATTGAAATCACCCAATATCAGGGTGTTTTGTAGGACCTTTATGTTTCCCAGTGTTTCCAGAAATGAAGAATGGGGGTCCTGGGACATGGTGGGTGATCTGTAGCAGGCTACAATTTGAATTGCAGTTTTGCCCGTTGTTAGTTGCACGTGGATGATCTCTGAAACATTGTGCTGTGCTACTAACCTTGAGGTGTGGGTATCCTTGATGAATATGGATACACCCCTGCCTTTTGTATTTTGGTCTGGGTCGAAATGTCTGGTATGAGTTGTAGCCTGGAAGTGCTGGGGTGCTCTCTGGAGCCTTAAACCAGGTTTCTGTTACTGCACATATATCAATTTTCTCCATACTGATGAGTGCCTCGAGTGCATGTATTTTTGAGGTTTAGATTTCTGGCATTGAGTAGCATTACCCTCAGTTTTTTGTTATATGTGCTATTTACGGTGGTGGGTTTGTCTTTTGAGCCTTGCCTAAAAAGGGCACTATGGGGGTGGCAAGAGCCTTGGCCAGTATTCAAAAGCCTAAGGGTGACAGGTACAAGCCATCTCTAGCGAAACAGCGTGGTTTGTCGAGCATGTCATCCCAGGCTGACAGACACTGGATTCCCTTTGAATAACACCAGAAGCTTAGCCAGTTGTTGAAATTGATAATTTTTTCTTTATACCGTGATATCATTCTTGGTGAGGGCAGAATGCTACTCAGGGTCAGGGTCATCCCGGCCTGGGCTACATGATTAGAGAGCTCTTCCATGTCTCTTTTCATGTAGTCCAGGAAGGTATGGCTCAGGTCATTCACACCAACATGGACAATGACAGAGTCGTATTTGTACTTGTTCTGGAGTGACCTGAGTGCTTGTGTTATGTGGCAGATCCTGGCACTCGACAGGCAGCTAACAGTAACCTTCTCCTTGTTCAGCCTAGTGAGTGGGATGTCAGTGTGCCTGACTATAGAGTCACCTATTACTAGCGTGTTGGGTATGTTATTTTGCCTTAAGGGCTGTGAATATGAGGCACACTGGTTTTGTGAAGTATGTGGTTCATAGTTTGTGTTGGGGAGTGAAAGTTGCTTGGGTGTTTGCTTTGGAGGTCTCTGTTGCTTATGCAGATTTTTATTTAGAGCCTCCGAGTATGTTTAAGTGTATTTATGTGTGTTTTTTGCCGGTACTGGTTTCATAGGTCTATGTGAGACTGGTGCTGTGATGCAAGTAATTCCCTTCGCCTCTTGACTGTCTGGTCCAGTCTTGGGTTGAGAGAGCTTAGCCTCCGGTTTGGCTGTATAATTACATCTCTCGCATGTATTAGTGTTTGTTAGTAGGAGGAGAGGGTTGTCTGTGTGGGTCCACTTTGTAATTTCAAAATAATGAAATCTTGAAATTCAGTATTACAAAACCACAAAGCCAAAAACACAATCACAACTCACAACTTCGAAAACACACAACCGCGAAATTCAAAATCCCGTAATTACACTACACATACAGTGCACAGATAAACATACACGCAAATCCCCCCCACAGCCAAACAAACTCATCTAAACTATGTGTAAGCAGGGGGCAAGCCCCCCTGCACCCCCAACACCCCTACTTATGTATTCTAACTCTGAGATTGCACAAACAGAAACACAAACAGAACTCACACACACATCTTACAGTCACTCAAACACACACATAACAGTCACAACACACACTTACACACACTAAACCCCTAACCAACATACTTACACACACAAACTTACCAAAATTAAACCCAAACATCCACACACCATACCGCTGGAAGCAGAGATTCAAAGTATCCATGCTTTGGTATTTTGAATTTTGCTCTTCTGCCGGTTTTGAAAATATGAGTCTGCAGCTTTGTAGGTTAAAAATACTGAATTTAAAGATTTCAGTATTTCAAAATTACAAAATGGACCCATCTGTGTACATATGGCAGTTGTAACATTGCCTCAAAATGCCCAGATTCACCAGTTGGACTGGAGAGTACACCTGAAACTGCCCTTTGGACATGCCTGGATAGGTACAGTGAATTGTTTTACTGATTGGCTGGTAAGGTTGAATATATGGCCTTGTCCATCTCTACAGTATGGGGGGTGTAGTGCTAAGGTTTATTAGTGCTTAGCGTTGTCGCCTCACAGTTAGACGTTGCCCGTCCGATTCTCAGTTAGAGCGTCTTCTGTGTGGCGACATGCGTGAATGGGCGTTCCTTCGTTGAAGGTTGTACGTTAGGCCCGGCAAGCCAGCATGTAAAAATCTACTGCCAATTATGAGCTGACTGGAGTTCTGCTGTGGTGATCCCTAACCGGGAAAAGCCAAAAGACACAAACAAACATATCATTCAAAATGCTGAACTTTTACAATTCCAAATAACCTACAATTAAATTGGTAAAGCCTGGAGCTGTCACAGAGCCCACTGCATTGCTACTTTGCAACCCTGATTTGGAAAAAGTGAATATCAAAAATAAAAGATACATGATTTGGACAACTCTACCTGTCCAACCATGTACATACCTTACCCCCACAACTCAGTTGCATCAACCATTTTATAGTTTTCCCTAATTTTGTGTCATCTTTCCTTTAAGATACTTCTTCAAAGTCAGTTAAAACTGTTGAAATTAATCCAAGCTAGCAGTGACATGTAATCTAACCTACTACCTTCTCAGTGATACCTCTCAACTGTACAGATTTTTGCAGAATTCCCAAATTTTTACCTCACAACTTCAGTCTGTTCCTCATACATGTTTTGGTTTTCTGGCAAATCACTGGATTGATCTGAGGAATTAAATTAGTAAATAATGTTATACATGTGAGTTTCAGACTTCATATCCTTTAGAAAACGCATTTTAACATATGCCCTGTTATTCTAGAAACTTTTAAAGTTTATAAGAGCAATATTTAAAATCTGTCTCTATTTTGGGACCTTAGTACCCCCATTATGTCATACTTTGTCCAGATTTTTGGGGTTAATAGGTTGAGAGTTATATTTTTCATCTGTCATTTCAGTGGACTTTTTTTTTATTTTTATTTTTTAAAAAAAATTCTGCACATATTACCTAGCTATTTTTTATCCATGGTGTCACCCAAGCAGACTCTCTAACCCTGTCTATCCTGTTTGTTATACTTGTACATAGTGTCATTTATAACATCTTGATAAGGGCTAAGCTTTCGACTGCAGCTTTTCTGTAAAGTAGTAATACCTCATATTTGATCTGATCATTGTTCTCTCGTTGCCGGCCATAACATTTTAGCCCTTTCTCTTCACTTTTCTTGCACTCCTCCTCTACGGCCTACCACTCCTCACCACCCTATCACTCCTCCCCACCCTACTACTAATTATGTTTTGCATCTATAGTGTGTGTGTGTGTGTGTGTGTGTGTGTGTGTGTGTGTGTGTGTGTGTGTGTGTGTGTGTCTGTGTTTTCCGATCCACTAAGAACGGTTCTATATTACAAGATCGAAGCTTTACTTAATCGAATAACTAAAGCTTGAATTTGTAATATTGAAACCGTAAATTGTCAAACAACCGATTTAACCAAGGGAAACACTTCCCTTGGCCGTTCTGTAGAGTATGCCCGTTTCTCCAATTTGGAGTGATCTTGGAGTTGGTATATTTAGGTAGGGGGGTGTGGGGGGCACAGTTCCCCAAATTGGGGGGGGGTGTGGGAGCAAAGCCTCCCACTTGATTTTGGATATAAAGTTTTTTTTTTTGATTCGGCCAAGGGAAGTATTTCCCTTGGTTAAATCTGCCGTTCGACAGTTTTAGCTGTCAATATTACAAGATCGAGCTTTAGATATTCGATGAACTAAAGCTTCAGTGTTGTAATATAGATGCCTAAGAACATGCTCAACATCTTCAGCCTCTCTTTATAGGACAATCATTCCATTCTTTTGATAACTTTTATCTATCCTAATACTGCTCTCTTTGAAGGCCTCTGGATTTGTATGCAGTACTATAGCTGAAGCACTATGAATGACTTATAAAAGATGCTGTGCTTACCAGAAGTAAGCTCAGAAGTAGCCCCAGAAACAAACCACCCTGATGGCATTGCAAGTTAAAAAAAATATACAACAAAAGAAAAAAAATATGCCAAAAATCAGTAAGAGTAATTCTCACAAAGATAAAAACTCTCTCATCAAACTAATTTAGCAACTGAGAGAGTTAATTAGATCAAGGAAACCCAACTTTAAGCTTAAGGTAGCCTCCTAGGTGAAAGATAACCATAAGACCCTCTTTGGCTATGTCAGAAACAACAAGGACAGCACCCAGCAATGTGCCGAACTGGTGGTTAATGGTGCCACATTCACCAAGCCTGTGGATATATGAACCTGTGGAGAAATTCAGCTCCAACTTTACCCCTCTATCACCCCAAACCATCACTGAAGAAATACCCTCAAACATAACCCTTCCAAGTAATGAGGGAGCATGTACTGACTGCTCTTGCTAAAGCCAAGAACAGAGCCTAAATGGGCCAGGATAACACCCCTGGATGTCTTCTGAATAGTCCAGAATGTGATTTATCAGGACCCATGGTGTAACTATTTAACTATAGTTTTAAAATAAGCTTTGTACCAGGAGAATGGAGGGTTGTGATGGTCATCTCCTTTATAAGGGTGGACCTTTAACACATACTGGAAACTACAGGTTCATTAATATGGCTGGTCTCATTTCCAAAACCATGAACAGAATTATCATGGAAATCATCAGCAAGGAAATAAAACATGTCCAGACACTGGACACATCCCAGTTTGGCTTTGTCAAAGGAAGGTCATGCTTACTGAACCTGGTGGGCTTCTTTGAAAAGGTCACTATGGCAATGGATGATGGGAAAATATATAATATTGTGAGGTGAAGTAGATTATATTGCCTACCTAGATCTGACTAAAGCATTTGATACAATACCCCACTTGGATATTGTCACTAACTAACACATTGGATAGCTAGCTGGCTCATGGCTAAGACTCTAGAGGTTAGGATGAGTAAGACCAACCCCAGGAAAATGCTAGTAACCAGTGGAGTCCATCAAGGCTCTGTGCTGGGTCCACTCTTCTTTGGCATCTACTTCTGGGATGTCAAAGCCAATGTCAAAGGCCTCTGACTGACCAAATTCACAGATGTTTGCAAGATGGGAGCAGTCATTGAATCCCCCAAGAAGAGAACACACTTCAGAAATGTCTAACAGACAAATGTTTGGTGACCAATCCTGCACATTTTTTAATGAATCCACAAGTACAGTGGAACCCACAAACCAGTGTACCATTGTGTTATTCCATGTTTGAATACCAATTGCATGTACGTTTTTGAACACATGGTCTCTGACTGTTTTCTGAAAGGCTGTAGTTGGCTTATTTTAATAATGTTTTTTAGAGATTCTTTTAGCCAGCTGGAACTATTTTGGATAAACCTCTTCAATACATACTTAGTGTAAATGAAGGCCTGTATAACTGAATACCGTCATTATTTCTAGGAGTACAGGACTGGTTTCTAATCTGCAGGCTGCTGAGGAGTGGTGGACAGTAACCATCATTTAATATTTTGTAGACTGGTGCATTGTGCAATAAGGTAGCTGCACCTGTAACAGGTAGCTGTTTGTTTGAGAGTAGCAGAGTGATGTTCAAACTTTGTTAGCCAGGTGCACACCTCTCAACCTGCAAATGCTGAAATAGGAACAAAGGCCCTTGGAAAATAGGAGCATCCAAAATCTGGAGAACTAATTTCCATAAAAGTTGAATACCAAATAGCACACAACTCTTATCCCTTTCAGTAGGAAACATATGTTTAAAAACAGAGTAATAAAATGATGAAAAAATATAAACGCATTATTAAACTGACAGTGTAAGATCTATAGTCTTTAATGAACTGTATCACAATATTCTACTGCATAAGGTCATTTATTTTTGCTTTAGAAAGAGAGAGATGTAAGAAATGTGTCTCTTTTCTTTAAATTGTTGTTGCCACTAATATGTTGGTAACATAGTGTGTTTTTCTGTGCACTGGATGGCATCAAAAAATCACTTGTGATGAGGGCGATTCAGAAAAGTATGTAACTGGGTAAATCAAGCCTGAGAATAATGACACACCACCAAAAACAGGGGTATCCTAAATTAGGGCTGAAAGTAAGAATGTTCCTCCAAAATAGGGACAGTTGAGAGATGTGGCGAGGTGTATAAATCTGTAGTTATACACACCTCTCAACTGTCTCAAATTTTGCAGAATATCCAGATTTTTGCCTCATATTTTCAGTAAAAAATTGTGACTTTCCGTCAAATCACTGAGAATTGAAGTCACTAAATAATGACACACATTTGACTTTCAGATTATATACTTCAGAAAATGCATGCTAACACAAAACCTATTATCCTAGCAACTTTCTAAGTTTATGAGAGCAATACTTAAAATATGTCCCTATTTTTGGGCCTTTGTCCCCCATTATTTTAGACTTTTATTTGTGCTAAGAGGTTGAGAGGTATGTATTTTTGTTCTTGGCTGACTGAGTGAAGTTTATGTACAGAGAGAAGTGCAGTTAATGGGAGACAGCACTGCAAGCAGGGACGGAGTACATTTACGGCAACAGCTCGCATAGCCTGAGATCAATAACTTAGGTATTTTATATGAGATGTTAAACTGAGATAACACTTTATTGACCTGAGGTTCTGTGTGTTGTTGAAATGATAGGTTTTGGGGTAAGCTTAACCCTGGGTACCCCTGTTAAGTAGTGATAGTAAAAGAGGTTTGAAGTGGGTCTGCAGTGCTGAAGTGCTGATGACTTTAAGCTTTCTAAACATGCCAAATAGCACTTGTGTTGATTAGCAGATTGTTCTTACAAAGCTACTTCCATATAGATTCAGCACCCTTCTAAAGTTCCCTGTTCAGAATGGATACTCTTTTGATAGATCTGGTTATGTCAATGTCATCTGCCCCCATTATACAGTTAATCTCTGTCAGTTTCCTGGGTAGATCATTAAATTACTGTGAGAATAACAGAGGAATCAGGATTGGACCTAGTGGGACCACTGATGTTTTGATTCCAAACTGAGTGTCATTCTAAGATCCAGCCAGTCTAAAAGTACTGTTTTCAAAACAGTTGTCAAACCAATGTACCATTTCCATAATGAAACCTACATATGACAGTTTAAGTAGCAATATAACATAGCCAATAGATACAAACCCCTCTTAAGATCTAAAAAGTTGCTCTAGTAATTTTATCTTGAAATGATGCTTGTAAAGATATGATTCATTAATGAATACACAGCTGTTAGACCACTAATGTCAGGATAGGAATCATGTTGCCTATCTGTGTGATTGCCCTATTTTTGTACATACTCAAGAATTTGATCATATACTATTTTTTCAAGTAGTTTAACTGCCAAACAGAGGTTAGCAGTAGGCTTAAGGTCACTTGTAATGAGTGGAAAAGGACATTTAGCTAGGGGAATATTGATGGTGTGTTTAAAGCTGATATAATTACTTGTAATTTCCTGTGTTATCTGCTTCTTGGCATTGGAAAGGAAGCAACTGTTCCCCATTACAGACAGCCATCGCACCTAACCTGAAAAAAATACAAAGTCACAAGAAATACATATTTGATGCAATGGCAGGCAAACATTGTACAACAGAGTAAGGTAAATTCAGAGTTAATTGTTATCCAACCAGCAGCCAAAACATTCTCAGTACAAACACCACAATGTGGGAGGGAAGATGAGTGGGTTACAAAGAAAATACATCTCAGACAAGGGTGGTGGGTTAGTAGTGATGTACACTGACCACTACATTAATGAAATGGAAGAGATAGTCAATAGCCCTTCTTACCAGCTCGTATCACATAATGAATTAAATCAAGCTTGTTCTAAAATTAAATCACACTTATACGAGATGTTTTTGGAAGCCAGGATTACTTCTGACCTTTTTAAGTACCTTAGCATGCCAGCCCCTAGAACTCCTATTCTTTTAGGTATTCCCAAATTACATAAAAACATTGGTAATCCACCAGTGAGACCATTAGTAGATGCAAGGTCTAGTCCAACGTACTCTTGGGTGAAATGGGTAGATGAAACCCTTAAAAAATATGTGACCCAGGAACAACAAATCTGCAAAGACTCTTGGTCATTTTTAGCCCAAATTAACAATTTGGGCTATAGTCATTCTTTGAATTTCTTAACCATTGATGTCCAGGACCTTTACTCTTCAATACCACATGATGAAGGGATTTAACGGATCAGTAGCCTACTGAGGGCCAAGGGAGCACCATCAGAAGAAGTAAATCTATTAGAGGAAATGTTGGACATTATTTTGAACAACAATTACATTACATTTAATAACAAATACTGCGTCCAAAAAACAGGAGTGGCAATGGGGTCCCCGTGTGGTGCTAGCTATGCAAATTTGGTTATGGCATCATGGGAGCATGAGTTTATCTTTAATAAACCTGACATAAAGAAACAGATCCATTTTTACACCCGCTTCCTTGATGACGTCCTTATACTACTCAACGGTAACAGGGATGATGCAACAACATTGGTAGATTATTTTAACAGTACAACTAGCTTCCTTTATTTTACATTTGTCTTTGACACAGACCAGATTTCTTACCTGGATGTTGATTTGAGCAAAGATAAAACAAAAAATTCATATGTTTCTAAAATCTATAGAAAACACACATATTCCAATTCTTTTCTCCATTACAGCAGCTGTCACCCTTGGCACCAGAAAAAAAATCTGTTGTCAAGGGACAACTTGTGAGAGCTGCACGTATGGTCACACTTGAGTCAGACTTTTTATATGAAAGTCAAAAACTGAAGGACATGTTTCTCAAAATGGGTTACCTTGAGGACCTGATAGACATGATTTGTGATGAAGTCACCACTAAGAGAGAACAAGGCCTTTACAGGCCAATTCTTAGTTTGAGTCTCAATAAAACTGGAACTATTGATTCTAGTCGTCCTGACAAATATGAATACACAATTAGTCTGATTACCCCTTTTAGTAGTGATGCTAAGGAGATAAAGTACATCCTATACAAAAATTGGGAAATAATTAGAAGAGATGCCCATATTGCTGACAGGTTTGAAAACAGCCCTCAAATTACATACAAGTGTGGTACCAACTTGGAAAGTTTATTAGAGGTCAACAAACCAGCTTTAAATTGGAAATGTGGTATGTACAAATGCCAAATGTGCAATTATTGCAAGCACATGAGTACAGGCAAGGAGGTAATTATTAGAAACACTATTTACAAGACCCACTCTAAGTTTACTTGCCAGTCTAAATCTGTGGTCTATGTGGCCCAATGCGCGGGTTGTACCGCGTACTATATCGGTAAAACCAACCGTAAGTTGAAAGAATGTATTTACGAGCATTTGTATAAAATCAGAAATCAAAGCTTAGATAATGCTCTGGCAAGACACATAGTGTCATATCCACACCATTCTTTATTATTTAGAGCCACTGACTCAGTGTTTGATGACAATAGAGGTGGACCTACATCTGTATTATTGGAACAACTTGAATTGTGTTGGCAACTTCGTACTGGATCTTGTTTTAATCCGGTTTGAATGAAGTAGTATCTTTGGCATGTATACTTAAACTAAGGAATTTGAGATGCTAGTACACCATAAATGTTTATACACAACACCATTGTTACCTTTTAGAGAAAAGAAAGTGTAACATTTAAACCTATGTTATCAGGCTTGTAATAGTATTATCTCTTATTATTTTATTGTTTTTTCTTAGTTTTTTCACTTTGTCTTTGCGCTACCTGTTTTTCTAGACCCTTGACATGTCTATTTGTTAGCATTTAGGCATTTTGTTGATGTAATAGTAATGTGACAACTGTTTGTTTCAGACTTCAAAAAACTTCAGTGTTTGTTTCAAACTTTAATTAATTTTAGTTTTGTTAGCACTGTTGTTAACAATGAAGCCTTTTATTTGCTTAATTATTGATTATTTATCTTGCTAGAAGAGTTAGAAATTTGTTGCAAATATATGTAACATGCATTTTGAATTTTAAATCACAACTTGTTTACCACAGTGAGCAATGTCTCTTTAAGTTGAGTGTAACTTGTGTGGCTTACAATGCCCACTTTTTTATTTAGTATTTAATGATGAAGTTTTTATGACATTTTTTATCTGAAGAAGTCCTGCTAGTGAGCAGGATGAAAAGCGCTTTATTTTTATCGTTGGTTTGCAGTTTGTGTGTACTTGTTAGTACCTTGTGAGTGTTTGCTTCTGGATTAAACACCGTTGGTTTGCAGTTTGTGTGTACTTTTCAGTACCTTGTGAGTGTTTGCTTTATTTTTATTGTTGGTTTGCAGTTTGTGTGTACTTTTCAATACCTTGTGAGTGTTTGCTTTATTTTTATCGTTGGTTTGCAGCTCGTGTGTACTTGTTAGTACCTTGTGAGTGTTTGCTTTATTTTTATTGTTGGTTTGCAGTTTGTGTGTACTTTTCAGTACCTTGTGAGTGTTTGCTTCTGGATTAAACATCGTTGGTTTGCAGTTTGTGTGTACTTTTCAGTACCTTGTGAGTGTTTGCTTTATTTTTATCGTTGGTTTGCAGTTTGTGTGTACTTTTCAATACCTTGTGAGTGTTTGCTTTATTTTTACTGTTGGTTTGCAGTTTGTGTGTACTTTTCAGTACCTTGTGAGTGTTTGCTTTATTTTTATCGTTGGTTTGCAGTTTGTGTGTACTTTTCAGTACCTTGTGAGTGTTTGCTTTATTTTTATTGTTGGTTTGCAGTTTGTGTGTACTTTTCAGTACCTTGTGAGTGTTTGCTTTATTTTTATCGTTGGTTTGCAGTTTGTGTGTACTTTTCAGTACCTTGTGAGCGTTTGCTTCTGGATTAAACATCGTTGGTTTGCAGTTTGTGTGTACTTTTCAGTACCTTGTGAGTGTTTGCTTTATTTTTATCATTGGTTTGCAGTTTGTGTGTACTTTTCAGTACCTTGTGAGTGTTTGCTTTATTTTTATCGTTGGTTTGCAGTTTGTGTGTACTTTTCAGTACCTTGTGAGCGTTTGCTTCTGGATTAAACACCGCTGGTTTGCAGTTTGTGTGTACTTTTCAGTACCTTGTGAGCGTTTGCTTTATTTTTATCGTTGGTTTGCAGTTTGTGTGTACTTTTCAGTACCTTGTGAGCGTTTGCTTTATTGTTATTGTTGGTTTGCAGTTTGTGTGTAGTTTTCAGTACCTTGTGAGCGTTTGCTTCTGGATTAAACACCGTTGGTTTGCAGTTTGTGTGTACTTTTCAGTACCTTGTGAGTGTTTGCTTTATTTTTATCGTTGGTTTGCAGTTTGTGTGTACTTTTCAGTACCTTGTGAGTGTTTGCTTTATTTTTATTGTTGGTTTGCAGTTTGTGTGTACTCTTCAGTACCTTGTGAGCGTTTGCTTTATTGTTATCGTTGGTTTGCAGTTTGTGTGTACTTTTCAGTACCTTGTGAGCGTTTGCTTCTGGATTAAACACCGTTGGTTTGCAGTTTGTGTGTACTTTTCAGTACCTTGTGAGCGTTTGCTTCTGGATTAAACACCGTTGGTTTGCAGTTTGTGTGTACTTTTCAGTTTTTCAGTACCTTGTGAGCATTTGCTTCTGGATTAAACACGCTGGTTTGCTTGCTACTCTCATTGCTTTCTTCACTAGTTTGACATCTAAAGTACCGTCGATATTGTGAGTTGCCATAACTAGAGCGTTATGAAAACATGGTTGTATCAGTCAGAAAATGAAGCAAATAAAACTCCCTTTCATAGTGTAGGGACTCCAGAATCGTAATTCTTGAGCTTAGTGAATGAAAGGGTATAGCTGCTATAATTTTCCAGCTTTGAAAGAAAAATGAAAATGCCATAACAGACTCAAGAAAATTCACTTTACTGCAAACAGAGCTGCACACTTTAGTGTCATTGATCTCTATAAGACATATTCAGATATATTTTACAAGTGATCACATGATTACTGCAAACAAATGATAAAGAAATCTAGTACTTTCCATAGGAAAAAATAAAGAATTATGGTAAAAAAGTTGTTGTTCTGTCTTTCGGCTTTTCCCGGTTAGGGGTCGCCACAGCGGAACTCCGGTCCGCTAATGATTGGTAGTTGATTTTTACATGCCGAGCTACCAGCCTTGATGCACAACCTTCAATGAAGGTACGCCCATTCACGCATGCCTCCACGCAGAAGATGCTCTAGCTGAGAATCAAACGTGACAGCGTCTTATTGTGAGGCGACAATGCTACCGCAGCACCACCACTGCGGGTATGGTAAAAAAGTACAAGAATAATTAAAATATTACAATTTTGGAGCTTATCATGTAATATATAAACATGATAATATGAAATACCACACTTAACACTCAGTAATTATGTAACTGTAAGAAATCAGATTTAAAAGTAAATTTGAAATAACATAAAGCAAGAATAAGAATCTGGTGTTGTATCATCTTTCATTATCTTGGCTGGTGCAGTGGTGCAGCGGTAGCATTATCGCCTCTCAACCAGAGGTTCTCTAGTTTGATTCTTGCCTGGGGGTGCCTTCTGTGTGGAGTCTGCATTTCCTCCCTGCATTCATGCGGGTTTCCTCCCACATTTCAAAGACATATCGGGAGCATTTCTCCCTGGGCCTCTGCTGAAAATTGGCTCTGTTCCAAGTCGTTTCCTGTTAAATAAATAATAATAATATATAATAAACAAAAATCTCTTACTTTCAGCACAAGCTTGATATTAAGACTCTTAAAGAGAACTAAGGGGGTGGCATGATAGACATCCAATGTGAGTTGCCACTTTAACTCTCTTTATTTTGTAGAATGCTATCAAAGTTACAAACTCATATTAACAGATGTTCCTTTCAAACAATGAGAGAAGGAAACCTTTAGATCTGCGTACACTCAAGTTTGTGTTTATAGTGAGGAGAAGGAAACAGCGCTAGCCACAAGTATAGGATTCTGAGTGTTTTTAGGTAATTCATCAACGAGGTAAAGGGGATCCATACAGAGACTAGTGGGTACACTCAGCACTGTTGGTAGTGCAGCTGTTGTATACTGTACCATGGTGATGTTGAAGTAGAAGGAGATGCATTAGATGAACTCTCCAGTTATCAGTTCGTCCATGTGCCCTTTCATGGTCATAGGCATTGAGGGCAAACGGATGAGGTCAAACACATGCAAGTGTCAGAAGTAACATTCTTTAACAAGGTTGCTGGCTCCATCTCTATGATAACAATCTCATAGATCTGAAACAAATCTTGGAGAAAAACTACTACTCCACCAGTTTAAGAGGAGTCAACAGAGGAAGTCTGGGTCCCTATGGAAGATTCTTCCATGTGTCTTCATTAGGATGTGAAGCAGGCATGATCCACTGGGAGGAGGCCTCAGGAAAGTTAGGGAACTTGCTAATGATATTGTTTCTCAGGTTTTTTTTTTTTTTGTGAATCCCTGAAGATCCAACAGGATGAGCTAGGGATTCTTGCTAGGAATAAAGAACTTTGTTCTGTCCTACCAAGCTTGTTATTAACCTTGTTCTTTCCAGGTAAACAAGTTTAGAAAATGGAAGAAAGAAAGGAAGAATGGATGGAGGGATGGACAGATGGATGGGTGGGTAGAGATGGATGGATGGAGGGATGGACAGATGGATGGGTGGGTATAGATGAATGGATGGATGGAGGGATGGACAGATGGATGGGTGGGTAGAGATGAATGGATGGAGGGATGGACAGATGGATGGGTGGGTAGAGATGAATGGATGGATGGATGGATGGATGGATGGATGGATGGATGGATGGATGGATGGATGGATGGAAGGATGGATAGATGGATGGATTCATGGGTAGATGGCTGGATAACATATACAGTATTTATTTATTAACATTACAGTATTTGGTAAACAGAATCATTAAGGACCTAAGCCTAATTTTAGATTAAACATAGAAGTTTGATTGACTTATTCTTGCTCTCAAACCATGTAAGTGGCACCTGTAGGATACCAACTAAGTTCTCCAGATTTCCAGTTAATGTTATTACTCAATCCACCACACTGTTTTCTCTCTCTCTTCCTCTTTCTCTGTATGGCATGTATAGTGAAGATGAGCATAAAGGGAGGCAGAATGCTGAATACTTTTGAGGAGCATACTTGATAGGATGTGTCATTCTGCAGTCAAGGAACAGTAACCCCAGTCTGTTAGCTGAAGAACAAAGGAGGACCTTGGCAGAGATCCTATGAAATCTGAAAAAGATATGAAGCTTGATCTATATCTGACTTCTTTTAGGATAAAGGAGATTAGAGGTATAAAGTTAATGATTTTCAGTGTTGAAGCAATTAGTAATTTGTACAAAAACTCAAATGGCCAGTAAGATAGCTACAGGCAACTAGCAGGCGTCATAACTAATGACTGGCACTGGTTTTAAATGTTATGTTTGGTTGCAATGAAATACACTAATAGTTGAGGGGTAGGCCTAACCACTGGAAGTGTATGCAGACAGTAAAATTATTGGGCTGACAGTAGAAAATTAAATAATGCAATAGTTTGTATGTATACAGTATTGAACTTGTCAAGTGATAACATATTTCTGTTTATTAATTCAACACTCACATTTTGTTTTTCAGCACATATACAGAGCACAGCAATGCAAGATAAGAAATGCTATTTACAAGATGATTCTGGTATGGGTCTTAGCATTCCTGCTGTATGGACCCGCCATTATTATTTGGGAGTATGTAGCAGGAAAAAGCATTGTCTGCAATGGACATTGTTACACTGAATTTTCTGATAACTGGTACTTCCTAATGACAGCTTCAAGTTTGGAATTTTTTGCACCATTTATCAGTGTGACTTTTTTCAATGTCAGCATCTATCTCAATATTCGAAATCGTACCAAATCGTACTCTGAAAATTTGCTGGATACTCCAAGCCAATCCTTAGTTCAGAAAAGTAAGGCAAAGTTTGGGTTAACAGTGTTGTTTCATTTCTGCAAATCTCAGCATAAGCCTCCGGAAGTCCATTCAGAAGGAAATAAACAGAACATTTCAAACCAAAATGAGCAGCATACTTCTGAAATGCTAGGAAAACAAAGTGAATCAGACAGCTGTTTTGAAGGCACGAGTGAGATGGAGTCTAGTCACTGTAACAGCGAGGAAAAGCCAAGTTCCAAAAAAGCTGGCAGGAAGTCGACATCCATGTTATGTCAGGAAAAGAAAATAAAGAATGCTCATCAACGATTCAGACTGTCCAGGGACAGAAAAGTTGCAAAATCTCTTGCAGTCATAGTTTGCATTTTTGGGATTTGCTGGGCACCGTACACTTTACTTATGATCATTCGAGCAGCGTGTCAGAACACATGTGTATCGCAGTATTGGTATCCAATTTCATTTTGGCTGCTTTGGATAAACTCTGCAATAAATCCTGTTCTTTATCCTTTATGTCATCAAAGCTTCAAGAAAGCTTTCTTAAAACTTTTGTGCCCCTCAAGGCTAAAGCCTCATGCTTCCAGTATACATGCAAGCTATAAGTAAAGCATCAGTGTGCGAGCAAACAACTGCTCAGAGTTCCATTCATGTGTCATGTGCTGAAGTACATATTTCCACAGACTGAGCTTTAAAACGAACATATAGGACAAAACATCTGATGGACATTTTTGTTTTATAATTCAAGGGGTGTGATACATTACCGAATGTCAACATATGAAAAAAATGCATTCAGCTAACTTCAGCTTTAATACAAAAATCTATTCAACCTGCACTTTTTCAATAAACCAGAATTCTTATAACTTACATATTCATTTGAATATTTATACTCTGCTAAAAACTATCATTGCTAATGTAATATATGTTGCTGTAACCGTTGTTATGTATCACATTTCCAGGAAAATAAAATATTTTATTAAAAAATGTTTGAAATGCTTGCAGACCTATAATGGTTTGAGTTACTATATTTTGTCAACCTGGTGCATCAAAATAATGTATTATGCTAAATACTATTATAGGTTCATAGGAAATTACTAGGCTAATGGCTCAACAGCCCTTACAAGCCTAGTCCGTTTTACCCAGATTTTACCCAATTTTCTCTCCCTAGGAGACAGATAATGGTCAGCAAGCAGGGTTTTGACAATTTTTGCAGACTGCCTCTCTCCATAAGGGGCATGGCCGACACCTCAGGATTGAATTTCTGATTTCCCAAGCATCGGTCTAGATTGCACTTGAAAATGGTCAGTGAAGGGCTTTGCTTAATGTGACTAGGGAGCCTATTTCAGAGAAGAGGGCCAGTCTCTGGGATACATATCTGTCTCTCCAACATGATCTATTCATGTCAGAGGTCCTGTTTAAATCTTTCAAGTGGGTAACCCTTGTGCAGTTAGTTTTGCAAATATGCAACATTTCTGTCAGGGCTGGGTCAGAGACTGCCTTGTAGGTCAGGCACAGATCAATCCAGATCAATCCAATCATCCATCCATCTATCTATCTATCTATCTATCTATCTATCTATCTATCTATCTATCTATCTATCTATCTATCTATCTCCATCCGTCCATCTATCCATCCAGTCCCCAGCTTCGCAAGGGATGGCTTGCACCTGTCACCCCTAGGCTTCTGGATCCCCATAGTGCCTTTTTAGGCAAGGCTCAAATTCTAAACCTACCACCCTAGAACACAAAAAAGAAAAAAAACTAAGGGTAATGCTGCTCAATGCCAGAAGTCTCAACCTCAAGATGCATGCACTCGAAGCCCTTCTCAGTTTGGAGAACATCGATGTCTGTGCTGTGACTGAAACCTGGTTCAAGGCTCCTGAGAGCACCCGCACTATCAGGTTTTACCTCATATCCCAAAATCCAGACCACACCAAGAAAGGAGGGGGGGTATCCATATTCATCAAGGATACCCACACCTCTAGGTTGGTGGCAATGCATGAGGCATCGGAGACCATCCAGGTGCAGGCAAGACTGCTCTGCAATTTGTAGCATGTTACAGGCCACCCTCTCAAACTCAGGAACCTCACACAGCTTTCCTGAAAACACTGGAGGAGGTAAATGTATCTCCAAACACCATCATATTAGGTGATTTCAACTATCCGAATATAGACTGGGATTATTACTCAAGCCCCGACACTCTAGCCCAAAGGTTCCTAGAGTTCATAAACTCTAATGCCATGGAACAAGTAGTCACCATCCCCACAAGAGGAGAAAACATACTAGATCTCATCATCACGAACATGGGGACACAATGTTCAACACTGCATTGGTGAGATCAGATCATAAACTAATCTCACTGAGTCCACATCCCCACCCCAGATAAAAAAGACCACAGTGAAGAACTTCTCAAAAGCTGACTTCACACTTCTTAAGACTGGTGTGGTTTCCTTCAAGGCCCCAGAGCCAGCGGAAACCATTACCCAAGCCACTGAATCACTTACAAATGCCTTCTACCAGCACCTCAAGGACTGCATGGATCAGGCAATCCCAAACAAAGACTCTTTCCAGTCTGGTGGACCCCAGCCATAAACAAGCTCTACAATAAAAGGAGAAAGCTACTACAAGATAGAGCAAAATCCTTAAAAAGACACCCTTGATCATTATAAGTAAAAATCACTCATAAAATCATCCAACGCAAATTTTCAGAGAAAAGTCTCTAAGGACTCAAAGCACAATCATAAGGCCTTTTTAGCTATAAACCTGGGAGCCCAGATATGCTCAGAATTAGTTCAAATGATGTAAAAATCACTGAACCAACAGACATTGCCAACATACTGGCTGACAGGTTCAGTGCAAAAAAGGAGAGATATCTATACCAGCGGACTGTAGCCCCCAAACATCTCAAATGCTCAGGTGAAAACTGCACTCTCCAAGGCGAAAAACACAGCATCTATGGGACCAGATGGTGTCCCAACTCAATGAGGAATTAAACCCAGCTGTTTAATCTTAGCCCATCAGCACAAGCCTGGTCTGCAAAGCTATGGAGAGGA
This sequence comes from Protopterus annectens, assembly GCF_019279795.1. Lineage (NCBI taxonomy): Eukaryota > Metazoa > Chordata > Ceratodontiformes > Protopteridae > Protopterus > Protopterus annectens. The sequence continues at coordinate 1,364,702,625 of NC_056746.1, forward strand.
TCATAATGGAAACTTACAGACATTGGATCCAACGATCATGCCTTTAAACAGTCACATTGATGAGGCAAGGCAGTCCACACAGCCTACCTTGACCTTGCAAAAGCTTTTGACACAATACCCCACGGGTATCATTGAAAAACTCACCAGCCAAGATGGGTTGCAAACTGGCTAAGTGACAGAACCCACAGGGTCAGAGTTGCTGCATCTACTTTTCAGAAGTACAGACAAACACAGGAGGATTATTGACAAAGTTTGCAGATGGATATCCTTCAGAAGGGTCTCATAGAAATGGATAACTGGTGCCAGAGCCAAAAACAAGGTTACCCCTAGCTACCATATAGGTGGCAATCCACTAAGCACAGAAGAGGTTATCAGGGATCTGGGGACCCAGGTTGACAGTAACCTTTCGCTTGACACGCCAAAGTAGTTAGGAAGACCTTTACATTGCCCACCTGATCATGAAGGGATTCACATCTAGATCAAGGGAGGTCTTTGTTCCCATCAGACCAATGATTAAGTACAATGCCCCATTCGAATGTATCTTACCCGACACCTGCAGCAATTGGAAAGGCCCAAAGTTGGATAAAGGTCTCAAAAATATGTCTTATGCTGCCCGACTGAAGGAACTCCAGCTCTGTGACCTGTGCCTGACATACAAGGCCATGTCCAACCCGGAATTAATGAACATGCTCCACCTCAAAAAATCCAAATCCATCAGAACTACAAGAGCAAGAGACTTAAACCTTAACACGGTTATTAATAGGACGTGCTGGAGGGACAGATTCATCACCCAGAGACACCCTATGCTGTGGAACAAAATCCCGGTACATGTGAGGCAGAGCACCTTGCTGGCCTTGTTCAAGAGAAATCTTGACCAATGGATGGGAGATCGCAGGTTTACCCCAGGGATCACCTCAGTGTCACTGCTGGACAGAGGCACGGCAAAATAATGGGCATAGTATCATTCAAACTTAAGGGGTGGTAAAAGCCACAAAACTTTGGGCTAGGCTTATAAATGCCCTAGGGCAGATAGCCTAGTATGAACCTATGAACCTATGAACTTAATCCACAGACCCTTTTTCCCATATGGGGTCAGAGTGTCACTTCAACAATGACAATCATCTGGAACCAAGGATTACACCACCAGGTGGTTAGACCTGGTTATCCCTGCGATGATAGTTTTTCAGCACCACTCACTCACATGCACACTCACATCTATGGTCAATTTAGAGTGTCCAATCCACCTACTGCATGTCTTTGGAATGTGAGAGGAAATCAGGCACCTGGAGGAAGCCCACGTGATTGCAGGGAAGACATGCAGATCACCCATCTGTATTCTTAGGAAACTGAATACAGTGATAGGGCTTTTAATTGGTCCACATATGAAATCTTGGTTATACCTCGTATCTTTGGTGAGAAACCTCTGAGGATGCTACAACTGTTGCAGGTGCCTGATGAGGTACATGCCAAAACATGCATTCTAATCCATTATTGGTCTGATGAGGGCCAAGTACAGTGGTATTATGACATCCTTATATCTGGATGCCATGGCCTTACTTATAAGCTGAACCACATAGACAGATTTCCTTGCCACAGTGGACACATGATGGTCAAAGTTTAGATTACTATCTGAGTACCCAGATCTCACCACTGGCTCCACTCTTAGAAGGGTGCTATCAATATTGTAATGTTATAATTTGCAGGGGTATTTGATTTCCCAAAGGGTATTATTATACAATTCTATGAATTTAGTTTGAGGCTAAGGCTCTGAAACCAATCAGCAGTCTGTGTCAGACCTTTCTGTAGGATATAAACATCATCTGGGGAGTCAGTGATTGGCTCCAACTTACAGTCATCAGCAGACTTTTGCCTTGACATCTGGGAAGTATATCCCTAACAGAAGGGGTCCCAGCAATGGGCCCTGTGGTACTCCACTGGTGACTGGCCTGTTGCTGGATGTGGATTCCCCCATGAAGCTGGACATAGGGTAGCTGAAGCAAGTTATCTTGCTTGACCAATCTAGAGGTGCATTTGTTTTTTATGTAAATGGAAATACCTCCTCCTTTCATTTTTTTTTCATTTTCTGAGGGTGGTCTGAATGTGTGATAGGCATTGTAGCTGGGGTGCTTTCTGCAACCTTGAACCTCATCTCTATAACTGCACAGATGTCAGTATTCTCCTGGGCAAGGAGAGCTTCCAGGGAGTGCAGTTTCTTGTTAAGACTCCTACCAATGAGCAGTAGTAACTTCAGCTTGGAATTATAATACTTTGTTAAACTGGTAGGTCTGTTGGTTTGGCACTTGTATTAAATAATCGTAGTTTTACAGAAGAATTCAGCTCAGACAAATTTTTTTACATCAAGTTCTACTGAATGCTATTTATGCACACAGGGTACGTGTACAGTAACAATGCTAATGGTATGCATGCAGCAGTGTGTAGGGGTGTGCATCTCTGTAACTGCACAGATGTCAGGATTCTCCAGGGCAAGGAGAGCTTCCAGGGAGTGCAGTTTCTTGTTAAGACTCCTACCAATGAGCAGTAGTAACTTAAGCTTGGAATTATAATACTTTGTTAAAATGGTAGGTCTGTTGGTTTGGCACTGCCTAAAAAGGGACTGTGGGGTATCTAATGCCTTGTCCAGTATTCAAAGTCCTAGCAGCAACAACTGAAGACCATTTCTGGCAAAGCGGTTCAGTCTGTTGATTATGTCATCGTAGGCAGACAAATACTGGATCCCCTTGGAATGATACCAGTAGCTAAGCCAATTACTGAAGTCAGTAATTTTCTGTTTGCATTGTGGTATCATTCTTGGTGAGGGTAGAATGCTGCTCAATGCAAGGCTCATAAGAACTTGCAACACGTATTCAGAGAGGTCTATTATGTCTCCCTTCATATAGTCCAGGAAGGTACATCTCAAGTCATTCACACCCACAATACTGGTATTGTGGTTGAGTGTCCCAGAGACTTCCCATACTCTGGAATAAACTACCTATCTATATCAAACAAAGCTCCTCATTAGCACTCTTCAAGAAAAATCTTGATGATTGGATGGGAAATAGGAAATTCACCCCGGGGATCACCTCTGTGGCTCTGCTCAACAGTGGCACAGGAAAATAATTTTCTTGGGTGGCAAAAGCCAGGGTACCTTTTTGGCTGGGCTTGTATAGGCCCTAGGGCCGATAGCCTAGTACCTACCTATGAACCTATGAACCTATGACCTGAGTGCCTTCATGATCTGGTGAATCATGGCCCCTGACAGGCAACTGACTGTAACCCTCTCTTTCTACATCCTGGTGAAGAGGGCATCTGTGTGTCTCACAATGGAGTCTCCTAAGACCAAGTTGTTTGAATGTGCAGTGTTTTGCCTTAGGGGTTTGCTTATGGAGACACTGTGTGGTGTATTTTTATGTGTAGTGGTTGGTGTTGACTTGGTTTTATTAATAAATTTAGATATGTGTATAAGAGACACATACACATTAGTAATGCGTATGTGCTCCTCATACACATATCTGAAGTTATTGGTAAGACTGCTGCATGAATATTGTTAGCCCCTTATATGTGTCCTCTGTTTGCAGCACTATATTTAGTACCACTGACAATATGCATTCTCATCCCCTGCACATTGCTGAATTCACTACCTTTAGAAATGTTTGTCTGCTTCTGTGTACAGCACTATAACTGGTACCACTGACTTATCCATGTACGTTCCCTGAACACTGGTGCATGTGATCCATTAGTAGCTTATATGTATCCTCTCTATACAGCACTAAATTGTGTACCCCTGACAATATACATTCACACCCCTGGGCATTGCTGCATTCACTGATGTAAGTGCTGAAGACATGTCCTCCGTGTACAGCACTATATTTTGCACTACTAACAAAATGCATTTGTACCCCTACCATCACCCCTGGACAAGCCATCTGTGCACAGAATTATATTTTGTACCACTGACAAGGTACTTTCACTGTCATTAGAACTCTGTGTGTGCCCTTTATGTACAGTGCTATAACTGGTGCCACTGATGTTGTACATGCACACCCCTACACACTGCTGCATGAATACCATTAGTTGACACTGTACATGTATTCTCTGTGCACACCACTATGTTTAGTGCCACTGGTGATGTGTATTCAAGTCCCCTTACACATTGTATTAAATAATCATAGTTTTACAGTAGAATTCAGCTCAGACAAATTTTTTTACATCACGTTCTACTGAATGCTATTTATGCACACAGGGTACGTGTACAGTGACAATGCTAATGGTATGCATGCAGCAGTGTGTAGGGGTGTGCATCTCTGTAACTACACAGATGTCAGGATTCTCCAGGGCATGGAGAGCTTCCAGGGAGTGCAGTTTCTTGTTAAGACTCCTACCAATGAGCAGTAGTAACTTCAGCTTGGAATTATAATACTTTGTTAAACTGGTAGGTCTGTTGGTTTGGCACTGCCTAAAAAGGGACTGTGAGGTGTCTAATGCCTTGTCCAGTATTCAAAGTCCTAGCAGCAACAAGTGAAGACCATCTCTGGTAAAGTGGTTCAGTCTGTTGATTATGTCATCGTAGGCAGACAAATGCTGGATCCCCTTGGAATGATACCAGTAGCTAAGCCAATTACTGAAGTCAATAATTTTCTGTTTGCATTGTGGTATCATTCTTGGTGAGGGTAGAATGCTGCTCAATGCAAGGCTCATAAGAACTTGCAACACGTATTCAGAGAGGTCTATTATGTCTCCCTTCATATAGTCCAGGAAGGTACATCTCAGGTCATTCACACCCACAATACTGGTATTGTGGTTGAGTGTCCCAGAGACTTTCCATAGTCTGGAATAAACTACCTATCTATATCAAACAAAGCTCCTCATTAGCACTCTTCAAGAAAAATCTTGATGATTGGATGGGAAATAGGAAATTCATCCCGGGGATCACCTCTGTGGCTCTGCTCGACAGTGGCACAGGAAAATTATTTTCTTGGGTGGCAAAAGCCAGAGTACCATTTTGGCTGGGCTTGTATAGGCCCTAGGGCCGATAGCCTAGTACTTACCTATGAACCTATGAACCTATGACCTGAGTGCCTTCATGATCTGGTGAATCATGGCCCTTGACAGGCAACTGACTGTAACCCTCTCTTTCTACATCCTGGTGAAGAGGGCATCTGTATGTCTCACAATGGAGTCTCCTAAGACCAAGATGTTTGAATGTGCAGTGTTTTGCCTTAGGGGTTTGCTTATGGAGACACTGTGTGGTGTATTTTTATGTGTTGTGGTTGGTGTTGACTTGGTTTTATTAATAAATTTAGATATGTGTATAAGAGACACATACACATTAGTAATGCATATGTGCTCCTCATACACATATCTGAAGTTATTGGTCTTTAAATTCTGTTGTTGGCACTGCATGTAATAACTGACCATCTACACAATTATACCCAGTTGCTGGATCTGTGGATTAGGCTTTGTGAACTGTTAAATTCTCTGCCATGATCTCTGTGTATGCATCTACCATACACATTGTTACAGCTAGTGACCTTAACCCAATACCTGTACCCCACATACATTGCTACACTGTTTCCCTTTTGGACTGTAAGAATTGTTTTACTGCATGTAAGCACATTATTGCTACTAATGCTGCTTATACATTCTTAGTACATGTTGCTAAATTTAATGTGAATAGTATTACATATCAGCACATATTTGTCCTCAGTTCTATGCACAGATATTTCCTTTACATTTTGCTATATTTATAGGTTCATAGGTTCATAGGTAGGTACTCGGCTATTAGCCCTAGGGCCTATACAAGCCCAGCCAAAAAGGAATCCTGGCTTTTGCCACCCAAGAAAATTATTTTCCTGTGCCACTGTCGAGTAGAGCCACAGAAGTGATTTAATGTCACAAATGCATAAATATCCCTTACAGGATGTTACACTCAGTAACATTGTCAATGTATTTGTATTTGCTTTGCACAGCACTCTAAATTCTTGTCATTGACACTGGGTATTCAAATCTCCTACACCTTAGTCATTCCAATCATGCTGTTCATGTGTCCACTGTGCACAGTGCAATATTTTATAACACTAGCATACATGGCTGCATTCATTACCACTAGAACTGTACAGTTGCTCAGTCCTATAACTTGTGCCATTGACATTATCCATGCACTCCTCGCACTGCTGCATGCATTCTATTAGCCCCATATATGTGTCTTCTCTGCACAGCACTATATTTTGTGCTACTAGCACTAAACATTCACACCTCTACACATTGCTGCATTCACTAGCATTACCAATGCATGTGACATTTGTGCACAGCATTATATTTTTTACCACTGAGAGCATGTATTCACTACCCTACACATGGCTGCATTCACTGCCATAAGTGCTATAGATATGTCCTGTGTGCACAGCAATATAATTAGTGCTAGTAATAGGATGCATTCACACCCCATGCAAATTCACTACTTCTACCACTGCACATGTCCTTTTTGCACAACATCATAGTTTGTACCAATGACAATTGTATTCATGTTCCTTGTACATTGCTGTTATAACATGCACACCCCTACACACTGCTGCATGCATGCCATTAGCATTGCCACTGTACATGTACCCTGTATGCACATTACATTTTATATCACTATCAGTATGCATTCACATCTACTTAATATTTCAGCATTTACCACCATTCAAACTGTATGGTTGCCCTCTATACACAGCTCTATAACTGATACATTGACATTATCCATGCACATCCCCTGTAGACTGCTGCATGAATATTGTTAGCCCCTTATGTGTTCTCTGTTTGCAGCACTATATTTTGTACCACTGACAATATGCATTCTCATCCCCTGCACACTGCTGAATTCACTACCTTTAGAAATGTTTGTCTGCTTCTGTGTACAGCACTATAACTGGTACCACTGACTTATCCATGTACATTCCCTGAACACTGGTGCATGTGATCCATTAGTAGCTTATATGTGTCCTCTCTATACAGCACTAAATTGTGTACCCCTGACAATATACATTCACACCCCTGGGCATTGTTGCATTCACTGATGTAAGTGCTGAAGACATGTCCTCTGTGTACAGCACTGTATTTTGCACTACTAACAAAATGCATTTATACCCCTACCATCACCCCTGGCATGCCATCTGTACACAGAATTATATTTTGTACCACTGACAAGGTACCTTTACTGTCATTAGAACTGTATGTGTGCCCTTTATGTACAGTGCTATAACTGGTGCCACTGATGTTGTACATGCACACCCCTACACACTGCTGCATGAATACCATTAGTTGACACTGTACATGTATTCTCTGTGAACACCACTATGTTTAGTGCCACTGGTGATGTGTATTCAAGTCCCCTTACACATTGTATTAAATAATCATAGTTTTACAGTAGAATTCAGCTCAGACAAATTAAAAGTTTTTTTACATCAAGTTCTACTGAATGCTATTTATGCACACAGGGTACATGTACAGTGACAATGCTAATGGTATGCATGCAGCAGTGTGTAGGGGTGTGCATGTTATACCATCAGTGGCACCAGTTATAGCACTGTACATAAAGGGCACACATGTTTGTATAAGAACAAAATGCACCATTATATTCAAATACAAGCCCAAAAGTGATTTAAAAAAGTTCAATTATTCATTCATTCATTCATTCATTCTCCCATTTGCCCACTTATTCCAATACAGGGTCTCAAGGAGTTGGTGCCCATTCCATCAGTCAGTTGCTGTGCTACAGAGAAACTTAGGCTGGATTAGAAGCCAGGCCATTACCAAACTCTTATATTCACACCTGACACACACACCTACAGCCAATGTAGCAGAATGTCTCTTCATCTATGGTATGTCTCTGAGGTGTAGCGGGAGCACAGCTCATTTAGTAAATAACTATTTATTGATACAGTAATTCCATACTGCGTACTAAGTTTGGCCTCAAAACATTAGAATTTTTTCAAAATGTTAGTCTTTTAGTTATTTTTCTTCCAAGTTTTTTTTTTCAGACAAGTTCTTTAAATAGAATCCATTCAAAAAAAGATTTATATTAGTTCCACTAACTTTATGATTCATGATATGACTTGTCTCAGTGTTTAACTTCAGGCACAGCTACATACCAGGAAACTATTAAAATTAATGATATTTGAAAGTTCTTGATAATATCTTTTGTACCAAACTATTTTAGTTTGCACTTATCTTCAAAATTTAAGACACATATATCTTCATGTAATGGTTATGCTGAAAATAAGAAAGTAGATTTTATGTAACTCATTAGCAAAGATATTGGGAACCTCCAAACACTTAACCTGACTCAGTTCAGCTTTGTTAAGGACAGATCATGCCTACTAAACCTGGTTGACTTCTTCAAGACAGTCACCATGGTCATAGATGAGGGGAAGGTAGTTCACACAGCCTACCTTGACCTTGCCAAGGCTTTTGACACCATTCCCCACTCGGGAATTATAGAAAAACTCACCAGCCTGAACATAAACCCCTACGTCATGAGATGGGTTGCCAACTGGCTTGCAGACAGAACTCACACGGTAAGAATAGCGGGCTCCAGGTCTGACTCTAAACCAGTCACAAGTGGTGTCCCATAAGGCTCGGTCCTGGGACCCCTACTGTTCGGCATATAATTCTCAGAAGTACAGGCAAACACAGGAGGACTAAGGCTAACCAAGTTCACCGATGACTGCAAATTGGGAGCCGTAGTTGACTCTCCGGCTGACACACACATTTTCCAAAAGGGCCTTACTGAGATGGACACCTGGTGTCAAAGTCATGGTCTCAAGCTAAATGCCAAAAAATGCATAGTCATCCTGTTTGGGAAAAACAAAACACCCACAAATTACCATATAGGTAGCAGCCCCCTTAATACAAAAGAGATAGTAAGAGATCTGGGGACCCAGGTAGATAGTAATCTCTCCTTTGACAATCATATTGCCAAGGTAGTTAGGAAATCCTTCTATGTAGCCCATCTAATTATTAAAGGGTTTGCATCTAGAAATAAAGAGGCTATAGTGCCCCTCTACTCATCACTCATCAGACCCATCATAGAGTGCAATGGCATTTGGGATGTACCTCACAAGACACTTCCAACAGCTGGAAAGACCACAAAAGTACCTCACCAAGAGGATTACTGGCCTCAAACATATGTCCTATGCAGCCCGACTGGAAAAACTCCAGCTGTACTCAGTCGCATATCGATTACTCAGAGGTGATCTCTGTCTGACTTACAAAGCCATGTCCAACTCAGAATTGATGGAAATCCAAGTCACTGCGAGCCACTCACTCTAGTGAGCTAAACCTTGCCACAACAATAAATAAAACATGCTGGAGGGATGGATTCCTGTCACAGAGACTCCCCATGCTTTGGAACAAAATTCCTAACTACATTAGACAGAGCCCCTCACCAACACTCTTCAAGAGAAACCTTGACGAGTGGATGGGTAACAAAAAATACACCCCTGGGATCACTTCATTGGCTCTTCTTGACAGAGGCTCAGTTAATAATCAATGGGGCGGCAAAAGCTGACACACTCTGGCTAGGCTTATAAATGCCCTCGGGCAGATAGCCTAGTATCTACCTATGAATCTATGAACCTGTGAATCTTTGTAATGATCCTTGTGGTGAGGTCTGTCATGTGTATTCATAGGTAGTTACTAGAAATGTAGCCCAGAAGGTCATTGAGGAGCCTAGCTCAATTTTCCAACTGCTCCAGAGCTCAAGGTCATGCAATAGGCAAACGAAGGATGAAGGGAATCAAACCCTGTACCACAGGACACAGCAGCTCATTCACAGGTCATAGCCTTAATCCTTTATACTACCTGCCATACATATAGACCTATATATCTATATCTAGCTAAATCTATCTATCTGTCTATATCTATACATGCTTTGGGAGGAAGAGAAAGAGAGAGACAGAGCTGTAGTTAGTTGATCTGTGTGTGGTGTGCCATAAAAAGCTACACACACACACACACACACACACACACACACACACACACACACACACACACACACACACACACACACACGTGGATACCCCCTAAGATGTCATATGCTACACTACCAGATATTTCATGTATTCGGCCCCAGCATATTTAATTGTCAATGTTTTTAATTCCTATTTGCTATTCATTTCAGTGGTGCATCTTTTTGGACCTTTTTCGGAGTAGGTACAAACCTGGAGTGGTTCTCCTTGGTGTCCTAAACTGGGAGAGTGTATTTGTTTCAGGTGCTTAGGTCAAGTCTCATGTTCACTTTCTTTTTAGCAGAGTAAATAGGATTCCTTTTCTAAGGCAAATCTTTTGAATATTTGATGTTAATTTTATATTTATTTGCAGTGATTTTTATTGGTATTTTTTCCTGTTAGCATGCTTTTTTTTATTTTAATGTGTTTTTCCACTTATTTTTCTGGCATTCCAATTGAGTACTTTTTGCCATTGTTTTGTTTCTCTTATTTTTTAAGTATATATCCAATCTATGTATTTTGAGTAAATTCAGAAGGAAAACAGTGTATTGGCTGCTTGGATAGGATTCATTTTTGATGAGATTTTGTGTTTGATTATTTTTTCATTGAGGTTAATGGGAGACACAATATGATTTTATTTGTATTTTTATATTATATTCATTCATTCATTGTCTGATTACCTTCTTAATCCAGTTCAAGGAAGCAAGGAGGTAGGACCTATTTGCACACTGCGTGATACTAGGCATAGAAACACATCCTTTCTTTGGTTTGTTTAGCAGAGTAACCTTTAACTGCAGAATGCTTTTTGTACGGGGAAGGAAACGGACACAAATGATAAAAACCACATGGACTCAGAGGAGATGGACATAGTCGACAGTGAAGATACCCCTGCCAGGAACTGAACAGGAGAAACAATCAGTGTAACGCAGCAACATTACTTTATCACAGTGCCACCCTACTTTGTGTTTCAGCTGGGTTTAGTATTTTGGGTGTTATATGGTTGAATTTTATATTACACGAGGGCTCTATGATCAGTTTGATGGCTTTTATTGTGATTTCTCATGTTAAACTCTATGATGGTAGTGGGTACTTTTTCTTTTATTTATATTCATTCGGCTGCTATACCAAATTATATCATCTCTCTCTCTCTCTCTCTCTCAATATATATATATATATATATATATATCTATATATATATATATATATATATATATATATATATATATATATATATATATATACACACACACACACACACACACACACACACACACACACACACACACACACACACACACACACACACACACACACACACACACACACACACACACACACACACACACACACATATATGTGTGTGTGTGTGTATGTATATCTTTCTCTATATTTAGATATATAGATACACATATGTGTATTCTTGGACGCTGTGGTCAAGCTATAGAATTATATATATATATATATATATATATATATATATATATATATATATATATATTTTTTTATAGCTAGATACTTTCTACTATATATGTATTTATATTCCATACTCCATAGTACATAGACACGCACCACACACAAACACACACACCATATAATGCATAGTGAATTATGTAGTCAGCTTACTGTTTATTTATCTGTCAATTGCTGATCATGTTAGTCTCACTAGGCTAATGGCCTTTCTTCAGAGGAGACCCAAGATAGTATTTATATTACTAGGGAAAATTTGGGCAGGATACTGAGGAACTTCCCCTACTCTTTTTATGCATCGGGATGCAATCTGCAGTAATAGGTTCATAGGTTCATAGGTTCATACTAGGCTATCTGCCCTAGGGCATTTATAAGCCTAGCCAGAGTGTGTTTGGCTTTCGCCACCCATTTTAAATTAATTTTGCTATGCCCTTTTTCGAGGTTAATATACTGTGCCTCTGTCTAACAGTGACACAGAAGTGATACCCGGGGTAAACCTACGATCTCCCATCCACTCATCAAGATTCCTCTTGAAGAGAGTCAATGAGGAACTCTGCCTAACCTGGACTGGGATTTTATTCCAGATTGAAGGGAGCCTTTGGGTTATGAATCTGTCCCTCCTGCATGTCCTATTTATTTCAGTGTTGAGGTTCAAGTCTCTCGAGCGCGTAGCTCGATGGGATTTGGATTTTCCGGGGTGTAGCATGTCCATTAATTCCGGGTTGGACATGGCTTTATACGTCAGGCACAGATCGCCTCTGAACAGGCGGTATGCCACTGAGTAGAGCTGGAGTTTCTTTAACCGGGCAGCATATGGCATCTGTTTGAGCCCTTTGATCCTCTTGGTGAGGTACTTTTGGGGTCTTTCCAGTTGCTGCAGGTGTCTGGTAAGGTACATCCCAAAAGGGGCATTGTACTCAATTATGGGCCTGATGAGGGATGAGTAAAGAGGCACGATGACCTCCCCTGATCTAGATGTGAATCCCTTCATGATTAGGTGGGCTATATAAAATGTTTTTCTAATCACTTTGGCCACGTGGTTGTCAAATGAGAGATTGCTATCAACTTGGGTCCCCAGGTCCCTAATTACTTCTTCTCTACTTAATGGATTACCACCTATGTGGTAATTTGTGGGCACTTTGTTTTTGCCAAAGGGGATGACTATACACTTTTTGGCATTTAGCTTGAGGCCATAACTCTGGCACCAGTTGTCTGTTTCTATGAGGCCCTTTTGGAGGATGCTTGTGTCGGCTGGAGAGTTGATTATGGCGCCCAGTTTGCAGTCATCTGCGTGTTGGCCTGTACCTCCGAGAAATATATACCGAACAAGAGAGGTCCCAGGACTGAGCCTTGTGGGACACCACTTGTAACTGGTTTGGAGTCTGACATGGCTCCAGCAATTCTAAACATGTGGGTTCTGTCCTTGAGCCAGTTTGAAATCCATCTAGTGACATAGGGGTTTATATTTAAGCTGGTGAGCTTATCTATAATGCCTGAGTGGGGTATTGTATCGAAGGCTTTTGCGAGGTCCAGGTAGGCTGTGTGGACTACCTTCCCCTCGTCAATGGCCTTGGTGACTGTTTCAAAGAAATCAACCAGGTTTAAGAGGCAGTGTCTTTAGGTCCCCAATATCTTTATTTATGAGGTCCATGAAGATCCTTTCCATAGCTTTGCAGACCAAGCTAGTCAGGCTTATGGGGTGATAGTTTCCAGGATCCGTTGAGGCACCACCTTTGTGGAGAGGGACCACTGTTGCTGTACGCCACTCTTTGGGTACATATCCTGTAGTAAGGCTGAGATTGAACAGTAGTTTTATGTTTGGGTTTCTTGGAGTTCATGTAGGACGCAGCCCGGGACCCCGTCTGGTCCCATTGATGCTGTGTTTTATGCTTTGGAGAGGGCAGCTCTTACCTGATCAATATATAAACCGGGAATATGCCACAATAAAACATGAAGTATGTATGTTTCCGGCAAGCTACGATCTACCAACTAATATGGTCATCTAAAGGTGACTCACAAATCATTAAAGGCTTGAAATAACTGTAAGTAATGTCAAAATAAGAATACTCTAAACTCCACATAATGTTAATACTACAATGTTCTACCCAAAAAAAGGGGGAATATATACAAATATATTGACATTAACTAATGGATTTACCCTGGGGATATATATTTATCAGAATTCTGAGCATATCTGGGACATTCCAACCCCCTGGGTCTTACTTGTGTCCTTTAGGATTTTTCAACAAAACATCTGCAGAGAAGACCCAGTGCAGTAATTTGTTATTATAACCCTCCAATTGGGAGGGTTATGGGATGATTTGCTTATGGATTTAGTTAATGCAAGTAATCCAGAAAGTGGTAATGATGTTTCGTAAGGAGATTTAATGGAAAAGATACAGAGAGAGGACATTCAAAAAGTGGAAGAAAGGAAGTTGTACACTGAGATGTCAAAGGTCAGAGTGGAAAAAGGAGAGAGAAAAAAGTAGGGAATATGGGAAGAAAATCCTTTATGACGCAAACTGAGAAAAAAGAAGAGGGTGAACTTGACAGATATAAGGTATGCAAACAAATAAAAACACTTTCAGGAGTCAAAGCCAGTGAGGTAAGAGCCTTTATTCATATAAATAAAGAGATGTATTGTGACACTATTTTTGAGACTGGTCAATGATGGAAAGTTTTTTAGGGGAATATGAGAAAAAGAAAAAAAAAACTGTTCCCCCTGGAACTCATTTGTGTTCAAAGTATTCTATAGCGAGACTAAGAATATGATTGACATACAGTTCAGGACTGAAGGTGAAAAAGAGTTTTAAAAGACATTTATTAAATCTATGTAAAGATGCATTTGATATTTCAAAAGTATGTGATAACAGAGGCTTGTGCATGGGTGCATGGGACCGTCATATTGTTTTGAAAATTTAAAATGATAATATTGTTCATATTCCAAGTATTATAAATGTGAAAGATGACAAAGGTATGGTGAAATATTGGGGACAGCCTAAGACATGTATTTTTATGTGGAAAAGCTGATCATTTGATTAATAATTCTGAAAAAAGAAATTATTTGCCTGTGGAAAGACAGGACATAATATAAGAAATTATGAGTTAAATTGTGATAAATGTACAAAACAGGACATTTGGAGATGGAATGTGAATATAAAGTAACTGAAATAGACCCAGAGGCAGTACAAACACTGATAGAACAGAGTCAAGAAACTGAATTTGCAGATACAGAATTAAAAATAATGGATGCACAAATAGAATGTGAAGAGATAAATAATTTAATTTAAATAAAGGTTCTATTGGTAAGGGTGAGTTTGACATTAGAAAGGTAAGATTTTGTGTAACATAATTGTATTAAATGTTAATAGTTCATAGAGTTTTATAAGAAGGACAGGCATTCTTGAGTGGTGTAAAATGCAGGAAAGTCACATTATTATAGAAGAGGATACCAAATGTCTAACAAAAGACGAGTGATTACAACTCAAAGTATGGTGGGCAAAACTTTCATTTGTAATTTAAGCAATGAGACGTGTTCAGGAATAATTACTTTATATAAATATATTGAACAATATGGATATTACTTTCATTATAATGGGTTGAACAATAGTTCTTGATGTCAGATGGAAGCATCAGGTCTTTAGAATTATAATGATTTATGCATATATGATAAAAAGAAGAAGAGAAGAGATGTTGAATTCAATATGTAGGAATAACTATGGCAAAATGTGTTATAGGAGATTTTAATTATAATTTAAGGTAGCAAAAAAATGTGTATGATGTTAAGAAGGTGTTAGATATTATAAAGTATGGACATTTATGTATTTGGAAGATGAGTACTTGGACATATAGTAGAGGAGAACATAAAACTGAAATAGACTATTTTTTTAATTTTATCAGGATTGCAAATTGTAGAAGATGTTTTGCGGATAGGTTTTTCAGATCATAGAGCAATCTGGATTAAGTTAAATGTAATTCTGAGTGTATAAAAATAGGAAAGAGAATAAAAAGAATTAATGAAGTTAAATGGGATGATAAAAGAACAATTTATATATTAAATTTATGGCAGGATCACATGGAAATGAATGTGTTTTATAAAGATTGGTCAGAATGGTGGTTGTGGATATGTTTGTTAGTTTGGAAAGGAATAAAGAAAGCTTTTTAACTAAAGAACAAGAATTATATAATTAAATAAGGCAAAAATAAAGGATGCACTGTGTAAGCAAATATATCTTACAAGGAAAATGAAGAAATTGTGCCATATATGAGCAAATTTATTAAAGAAAATAACAGTGTTATGATGGATGTCAAGGATACTTTAGGTATATTACATAGTACACAAGATAAGATTATGGAAATAGTAGAAAAGTATGTTATATTAACTTTTAGAAGACAGGTAATGCAAGCTAGTAATGAATGGAAAGTAAATACTTTTTTAAGAAAAGATAATATGAATTTGGAGAAGAACATTAAGGTAGAAGAATTGGAAAATATATTGAAGAGGGTTAATTTAGAATCTGTGGCAGGTCAGGATGGATTAGAATATAGAATCTATAAAGATATGACAATAAGTTGAACAATGCTTTCTAAAGGTGTTAAACAAATGGTTAAGTAAAGGATTCCAATTTAAAGAGTTGTGAAGTGGTATGATTACATTTATATGGAAAAAAAAGTGATAGGTGTGAGATACAGAATTGGAGACATTTAGTTCTAAATAACATCAATTATAAGAATTTTATGAAAATTTTACAAAAAAGAATGGAAGAGAAAATAAGTAAGATTATAAATGAGAGTATATATGGTATAAAAGGTAAACAGGTGCAAGAATTGTTATTAATAATTGATGTTTTATACAAAAAAAGACAAGTTGATGTGCTGTACTTGTGTCTGATGAAGCAGCTGGTATAACTGAAAGCGCTTACAGTAAACATTTTGAAACAATTTTGGAACTGGGGTTTATGTGCTCAGCTTCTACCTTGGTTTGGGTCACCATATTTTTTGTAATAAGATAAAAATGTTTGTAGTATAAGTGTATGACTTAAATATAGTTACAGTATTAGTAAATGGTTGGTTTAGTGAAGAAATTGTGCTTGAAAAGAGTATAAGGCAAGGTTGCCCATTGAGTAGTATTATTTTTGTGTTAGTAATGAATGTGATCTCTACATACGTTAATAGAGAAATGGGGAATCAGATATATATATATATATATATATATATATATATATATATATATATATATATATAGATATATATTGATACGTATATGGGTCTAGGACACATGCTCGACTAGCATATGTCTGAATCACAAAACATCGAACACACATACACAAAAGCGCTTAACATCGAAAAGCGATTCTGTGTATTTGTAGTTCAAAAAAAAATCTACATTTCTGCAGTGGGGCTTTGCCCCCTCACACCCCCCCTGCTTTATTATTCTCACTCTGAGATCGCACTACAGTAGGGAAAAGGGAATTTTCCCTTACCCGCACTGTAGTCTGATCTATGAAACAGGTGCACATAAACGGAAGCGCTTCTCGATGTTAAGTGCTTTTGTGTATGTGTGTTCGATGTTTTGTGATTTGGACATATGCTAGTCGAGTATGTGTCCGGATCACACAAACACACACACACACACACACACACACACACACACACACACATATATATATATATATATATATATATATATATATATATATATATATAAATGAAGGGGTTGATAAGTTGATTATGTTAACATATGCTGACAATATTATTCTTTTTACAAAAAATGGGAAAGGAATGATTACTGTGGTAAATTATTTACAGGAATTTATACAAGTGATAGGATTTTCTATAAATAAAGAGAAAAGCCAAGGATTAGGTTATGAAATAATATGACAAGTATAACTGTGCTTGGAACAAGTTCTGGAAAACAGGAAAACATGAGACTGATATGGGAAGAAAAATTAGAGGCTATGAAAAATACTTGTTTGTTTTGGATGTCATTTAGATTATCTGTTAGAAGAAAATATATTTGATTAATTTGATTTTACATGCCAGAATTGCATATTTAGCATGTGCATTTGGTATCCTGCTAATATATGAGAAGTTAGTTTATAATATTATCTTCATGTTTATTTGACAATCAAGATTAAACCCAGTAAAAAGGCATATTTTGTATGTAAAAAGGGAAGAAGGTTATTTGTGTTTGATAAATTCAATACAACTTCTTTACACTTATTTAAAATATTAAAAAATTTAAAAGATGATGATAATTCATTATTGACAAGGATTTTAAAATTTAAGTATAAAATAGAATGGTTGAATTTTTTGAATTTTAAGAGAAGGGGACTATGCTCTAATGATGGAATGAGTAATTATCAAAAACATACTTTGGAAAATAAAGATTAATGGGACTGATAATTAGAAAAAACTATGGTATGATAATATTGTGGATAATTATTTTTGCATATATATGCATGGAAAATGTGTAAAGAGAATAGGATTGCAGTTAAAGCAAGAATGAACAGATGTAGAAATATGTCGGAACGTCGGGATTTCTTATGGAGATTAATGAAACAAATATTACCAGTGAAAGTGAATTTGCCTTATAAAAGTAAAAACAACAGAAACTGCCTATATTGTAGTTAATTTGAAACTAATGAACAATTTTTAAGATGCAAAAGGGTTAAATTATTATGGAAAAAAGATAATGAACTTGAAATATTTAGAAGGTTATGCAGATATAAATAATCTTAATATGGATATGACTGAATACAGATATATGGACAGAATTAAATTTTATGTTAATAGGATTGATAAAAAAATGTTTTGCATAATATGGCTGATATGGAATCAAAGAGCAAAGGGAATTATGTTTAATGAAAAATGAGATTTAGCAAAGATGTTAAAAATAAGAAAGTAGAGTGGAGGTCTCATAATGTAAAATGAGTATGATCTTTAAAAAAAGGGGACAATGTGTTCTGTTTTTGTCTGATAACGAAGAAACAGAGATGGACAATGATTTCCTTGGATTTAAGTGATAAGTCCCTGCTGATTACACTGGCTATATAAAAGATTTTCCTAACAACAGTGGTCACATGGTGGTCAAAGGATAGTTAGGATAGTCCTAATGTCCACATCAGTTTTTAGGGGTGTGTTATGTGTGTGATAGGAGCAGGACTGCCCAGGTTTACTAACGGACAGAATGCACTATTTTCTGTTATTTAATTTGAAACCGTGATCCAAGCACAACTGGCTATCATGAGTTGGGTCCTCCTGGAGAGTACAAGGGTCACCTAGGTTATTTATAAGTCTGAAGTTGCAATCATTGCCAAATTTTGTCAGCCACAGTTCTTTTAGTGTCTGCTTTAACATCTGAGAAGTAGATACTAAAATGGAGTGGTCCTAGGACCAATCGCTTAGGCAAACCACCGGAAACCACTCTTTTACTTGAGAATGTATTTGCAACATTAATATACTAACTTCTGTTGGTAAGCCAATTTGCTATACAGCAGGTAACATAGGAGTTTACATTTAATTGGGTTAGCATATCAATGATATGAAGGCTTTGACCAAGTCCAGGTATGCCATATGAACTAATTTACCTGACATTAATGGATTAGTGTCTTGTTCAAAAAATCCACTAGGTTTAGTAGACAGGATCTGCCTTCAACAAACCCAAATTGGTCTAGGTCCAGGTTTTGAAGACTGCCTAAGTCCTGTTTTATGAGGTCCATAATGATATACTGCATTACTTACAGATAAGGCTAGTGTGGCTGGTTGGTCTACAGTTTCCCATGTCAGTCATGGGTCCCCTTTTGAGGACTGAGATGACTACAGCAGTTGTCCATACTTCTGGCATGGATCCATTGAAGAGACTGAATCTAAATAGCTGTAATATGGACCCAGCCAACAGGGCTTGGTGCAACATGAGAACAACTTGTCCCATTTTCAGGACCTGTGCATCTAGTGCTTTTAGCCTTAGAGACAGTGCTTAGGCATTGATCTGAGCTGATGGTGGTGGTGAAGGCATAATAATATGCTGTAAGCCATATCTGGAAGATGAAGGCTAAAGACTGAGCTAAATGTCTGCACTGATATGTTGGCAATGTCCTTAGGGGGTGAATATGTGATGTTGTCTTATTTCTAGGTTCATAGGTTGATTGCAGCCAGACATCTAAGGTGTATATAATCAATAAAGTGGCTATGATAGGTTCATAGGTTCATATGGTCATTCTGTACTAATGACCACCAAGCCTTTACAAGCCTAGCCATGCAACCCAACAAAGTTTTGCCCCAGAGTTCCTTGGACACCTGTATGGTGGGGTATGTGGGAGTATGTTAGTTGGTGATTAATTTGCTTACTGTTGACCTCTATTCTTCTGAGACATGGAGGTCAGACCAGAGGTGAATTTGCGATTTTCCATCCAGTGATCAAGGTTTCTTTTGATTAAGGTCAAGGATAAATTCTGTTTCACATAGATGGGTAGCTTATTCCATAGTGTGGGTGGTATCCTTTGAGACACATATCTGTCTCTCAGCATGTTCTAGTCATGTTGCAGTCAAAATTCAGGTAGTTGGATCTAACGTTTCTGTGGCTGTTTGTTTTGTGGATGTGCAAGCGATTCATCACACCTGTAACTGAGGATATTTTATATACCAGACATTGGTCACCTGTGAGTAACCTGTAGAAGACTGAGTATAGACATATGGCCTTAAGGCAATCTGTGTATGACAGG
Source organism: Protopterus annectens (assembly GCF_019279795.1). Taxonomy (NCBI): domain Eukaryota; kingdom Metazoa; phylum Chordata; order Ceratodontiformes; family Protopteridae; genus Protopterus; species Protopterus annectens. Next base: position 1,364,722,801 of record NC_056746.1, read on the forward strand.
GCATTCATACCCTGGATTCTCCTGGTAAGGAACCTTTGAGGGCATTCAAACTATTGTAAGTGCCTGATTAGGTACATGCAAAAGGGGGCATTGTACTCAATGACTGGTCTGATAAGGGCAGAGTAGAGTGGTACTATAACTTCCATGGACCTGGATGACATACCCTTGCTTATGAGTTGGATGACATACACTGGTTTTCTTACTACCTTGACCACATGTTGGTCAATGGCCATATTACTGTTTACATGTGTTCCCAGATCCCTGACTACAGGGTTAGCTCTTAAAGAGTGTTTTATCAATATTAGCTTGGGTGGACAATTTCCCAAAGGGCTCCATAATGCATTTCTTCACATTGAGTTTTAATCAATGGATTTGGCACTAGACATTTGTTTATGTTAGACCTTCTTGTAGAATGATGGTGTCATGGGGGTAATCTATGATAGTTCCCAATTTACAGTCACCTGAAAACTTGGTGAGCCAGAGGCCTTTGACATCAGCCTTTATTTCCAAGAAGTAGATGTCAAACAGGAGCTGGCTCAACACAGAGTCCTGCGGTACTCTGATGGTAACTGGTCTCTGATGGAGGTGCTCTCACCAATCCTGACTTCCTGGGTTCTATCTGTGATCCAGCCAAAATTCCAGCAAGTTATGTAGGGATTTATGCTTAGTTCTGAGAGCTGGTCAACAATAACTGAGTGGGGTATTGTATCAAATGTCTTGGCCAAGTCAATTTAGGAGGTATGCACCATTTTCCCCTCATCTATAGCCTTGTTGACCCTCTCAAAGAATTCTATCAGGTTGAGTAGGCAAGACCTTCCCTTAATAAAGCCAAACTTGGATGGGTCCAGTGTCTGTAGGTTGCCATGGTCCTTGTTGTTCATTTCCATGATAATTTGTTCCATGGCTTTGCATATCAGACTTGTCAGACTGATGGGTTCGTAGTTCCAGGGGTCAGTTGATGGTCCAACCTTATGAAGAGGGATGACCACTGTGGCCCACAATGAACCTGGCATGTAACCCATTTTGAGGCTGCAGCTTAAAAGTGCCTCAAGCCATCCTGCTAGGTCATGTTTTAGGCTATTTAGGAGGTAACCAAGGATAGTGTTGGGGCCCACTGAAGCAGTGTTTTTGGCCTTAGTGAGCATTACCAGGACCTGCTCCCTGTTGACAGTTGGCAGGGATATGCTAGAAAGAATTTCACCCCTGGTCGTGAAGGGGGATGGGGCTGAAGTTTATCATCCAGTAGCTTCACTATGTCACCCTGGTCAGTGAAGGCTGTGCCATGTACCACCGGTTCTTCACACTGCTGAGTATTATATTTAAAGTTTCTGACATAGCTAAAGAAGGCCTTGGGATTGTCCTTAGCCTGCATAGTTATCCTGACTTCGCAATTGGCCTTGTTGGGCTTTATTAGACCTTTTAGCTTCTTGTTTAGTTGAATCAGAGAACTCTTTTCTCTATGATTTTGGCCATGACATTTTCTTTTGTCGTATGGCCTGTTAACTCATTTCCTCCAGTAGGAATCTTTTGAGTTAATACTCTAACTTCCCATAGGTGTGGCCTTACCTTTTAAAAATGAAATTACCACCTCACAGTTCAAATAGATGCTCATATCTTTACAATCACAAGTGTTAATAGTAAACTGTAAATAGGAAACTATTCAGCAAAAATAAATCTTTTCAGTGGTTGTGTTAATTTGTTTCTGTGTCTTATAGTAAATATGATTTTTGTGATGTAAAAACAGATTAGGCATCTCTGTAACCATTCAAGCAGCACACATATTGCCAGCAGAATTTTCTTCATACAGCTGCAAACTTTCATGAGTTTAAGCAGTTCTGTCTGTGTCACTTGTTTATTGGTATGTTTAGAGAAAGATGGACATTATTAGAGTACAAATAAATAGTATATAAATGATACTCAATATCTCTTTAGCTGCACCAGACAGAGGTCAAGTGTCAATTCAAATGTATTTGCCATCATCTAAACTTTAAGATGGAATCCTCTAATATCTCATATGGTGCACAGATTGGGAATTACTACTGGAAATATGAATAAATGATATATGATGTCTAGTGGTGTCAGTTGGATGTAACTGCAGAAACACTGGAGGTGCCACTAGGGTGTAATGTGTTAAGGTAAGGCTTCCACTAGTGGAGTTTGTTTTTGGTCATAGATCTGGGTTTACTTCTGTTAGGTATGGCACCCTCAATGCGACCATTTAAATGTTTGTACAGGGTTTCTGTAAATAATTTTGCTTAGGCAGCTGTGTTTTTGGGGTTTGGGGAGTTGTAAAAATTGACAAACTGTCACTTAATAGAATGTAGTTTGCTTTAGAATAGTTTCTAACTGTTACATGTTTAGATTTTCCAGGTTGATTTTTTTTTATTTCAATGGAGACAAGTTTGTGGTCTGATCTCAGCAACGAGGATGTAACATGATGGATGTTACAATGCTCTTCCATGTTGGTGAGTACTAGGTCCAGTATATTTGATCGTCTGATTGGAATGTGCACTCTCTGATTCAGGCTATTTGTGTTGATAAAATCTAAGAAACACTGTACCTGTGAGTTAGAGGCAGTATACATTTCCCAGTCTATAGAAGAGTAGTTAAAATCTCCCATGAATAGGGTATTTGGCTGGATGGAGAGCAGTTTTATTAGGTCTAGCTAAGACTTGTGAGCTTTAGGGTCATAGAAAGTGACCTATAGCTGGTCAGGACATGGTAGGGAACCTTGTCTATGGATACTTGGAGATGGATGAGCTCCAGGGCATCATTCTGTTTGACCAACCAGTTGTAGTTGTTGCTAATACAGATAAATAAACCTCCACCTTTAGGATCTGTAAATGTTGCTGTTGGTCTAAATGTGTGGGAGGCACAGCAGCTTTCCACTGCTGGAGTACTTCCTGTGGCTTTAGACCAAGAATCAATTTCAGCACAGATGTCGACCTTCTCACTTACGGTATTGCTGGCTATTATTTCTTAGGTTCCTGACAAAGATGAATAAACCGTTGTGGTTATCTTTAGTATGGGTGGCAAGTTATATTTTGTTCATGCACTTGGATGATTTGATTTTGTTGCTAAGTTCTTTGTTGATCACTTGAGCTGTTACCTAGCTAATGAGATGTTAGGTTTGCTTTTACAAGCAAAGAGTTTCTTTCTCCTTTTATGCACTTGTTGATAATGTGGTTCCACAATTTTTTTCTTCAAATTGGCACTATATTAATGCTTTTTGGGCACTGAGACCTCATTATCATCTTGGAGCTAGGCTTAGAATTTATCATTGAAAAATTTAACATGTGAAGCACGGTCATCTAGGTAAGGAAGGTGTTTGAATTTCATCAGGTCATCAGCTAGCTGAAGTAGATTTGCATTAGAGTAGAAGGTTGAGGGTTTTCGAGGTGTCTCAAGATGTCGCTTCTAGAGTAAATGTTGCTACACAAGGATCAAAGTTTACCAGCGATCTTGTAACTATAGACTCTGAGAATAGTGGGATTATATTTGGGAGAATTGGGTCTAATATTGTAGAGCCTGTTGGGATTTGGACTAGTTGGTCCAAGGAGTTGGGATTAATGAAATACAGGTGTCTCTGCAAATACATGTTTGCGGTCATGTAGGTTTCCATTTAATGGTGGGATAAATCAACTCTTCCAAGAGGACAGTGTTAGTCCCATAGTCAAGGATGTCAATTTGTTATGATGTAACTCATGGTCTGCTGGTCTCATATAGAAGGAGCAGCTGTTGGTTACTACATGGTAATGGGTTTTGTTTACCCTAAGATGAAAATGGAGGAGTCCTAGGTCATTAACCTTTATTATAAGTCTGGAAGTGAAATGGCTTCAGATTAACATACATACACCCTCGCCAACTACAACATTCTATTTAGCATTGTATCTGAAGTATTGGTAGGCATGATAACCCTGAACTGTGTGAGTGCTTTCACTCTTCTGAAACCATGTTTCATTAACTACACATATATTTATATTTTCAAGGGATAGAAATGCCTATAAGGATTGCAACTTTTTCTTTATGCTTTTAGCATTGAATAGTGCAACTTTTATATGACTTTGATGGTGGTTGGCCATGTGGTTAATTTGTGGAAACTGACTTGCCTAAAAAAGGCAATATGGGGAAAGAAAACATCTTGGCCAACATGCAGAAGCCATGTGGAGAAAGATGCAGACCATCCCCAGCAAAGCAGCCGAGGTTTGTCAACCATCCTATCCCAGGCTGATAATTCCCGTGCCCCCCTAGAGTGACACAGTACTTAAGCCTATAATTAAATGCAGTTCTTTTTTGTTAGTATTGCAGCATCATTTTTGCTGATAGTAAGGTATTGCTCAATACTATGTTCACTCCCTTTCCAGATGCATAGTCCGAGAGTTTCATCAGCTCCATCTTTATATGATCTATATCTCAAGTCATCCACTCCCACATGAGCAATGATCAGATCATATGTATACCTGGGATGAAGGGACTTGAGGGCTTTAGTGATGTTATATATCCTGACACATGAGAGACAAGAAGCTTATCACCCTGTATTTGCAAAGTGTGATGAGTGGATTATCTGTGTGTCTAACTATGGAGTCACCTATACTAGGGTACTAGGGCATTACCAGATGAACTAGCTTGGTATTGTTTCTTTAAGGGCTTTTACATGCTAGTTACATGACCTCTGTTTATGTCTATATTTCCTACTGCGTCAGAATGAGCTGCATGTTGGATATTAGCTGTTGATGCTGGCTTTCATGAAGAAAGTTAATTTGAGGCTTTAGGGTGATGCCTAATCTTCAGACCCGTAGGACGCTTAGGTGAAGATTTTAATAATTGCATCTGCATAAGACAGTGGGCGCTGTATTCAATAATTGGTCAGTTCAGTGCTGAATACAAAGGAACATAAACACTTTTGATCTGAATTATATTCCTTAAGTGATCAGTTGTGCCAAGTAGAAGGATTTCTAGGAAATGGTTGCTACATGGTGGTTAAAGAGAGAATTATCAACCCAGGCTGACAGATCTCTAACTACATTTTCATTTTGAAGTGAAGTATTGTCAATGCGATGTGCTGTGAGATAGCTTGTTTGACAAATGTGACAATGTTGCATTATTTAGCATTTAATTTAAGTATTTTTGTGAATATACCAGGGATGTTAAGTGTAAATTTGTGCTAGAAAGCTTCTGTGTCAGAGGATATTTGAGATTGGCTCCCAGTTTACAATCATCTACAAACCTGGCTAGTCATTGATCTTGGTTCTTAGTCTATAGATCAGACAAGTAGATACAGAACAAAAGAGGTGCCATAACTGAGCCCTGTGGGACACCAGTGGCAAATTTCATGTTCTCTGACACTGACACTAGTACTAACACCATCACAGTCCAGTCTTTTAGCTATTTTATATGCATTTTACCACAGAGACCTCTTTGTAAAGCATTTATTTTATTAATTATGCTAGTATGGGTGATGGTGTCAAATGTCTTGGCCAAATCAAGGTAAGCTGTGTGTACAGTATGACCACTGTCAAAAGCTTGTGTGGATCTAGCCTGATGAGATTTTTACTGTCATTGTTAATCAAGTCTGCGTGTTCCATGGCCTTACAAATGACACTGATCAAGTTAATGAGCCTCTAGATTCTCTGATGTGGCCCCACCAGTAGTAGGGCCACCTTTATGATGTGGACCCACTAGAGCTGTACCTAATACTCCTGGAACTGAGCCTGGAGCCAGGCTTTGGTTAAATACTATATGGAGAGGCTCCACCAGTGTTGGTTTCATAACGATTGAGAGCTACAGGAATCTTAACGCTTTGGATAGTCATCTCAGGAGTGAAATTTGCACTAAATGTATTTTCTAGGACATTAGCAATGCATACTGGGTCCAAGTAGTGTTTGCCAGTTAGTATGAGTTCTGTACAATGTTGAATGTTGTTTTCTTTAGTTTTTGAACATAACTAAAGAAGGATTTGTAATTGTCCTTGACTTCAGATGCCAACCTGAATGTATGGACTGACTTAGTGGATCTAATAGTCTTTTAAAAAATTCTTGGTCAAATTCTTAATGTTTTCCTTGATTTTGGGCCCTTAGATCTGCTGTATAATCTAATGACTGTTTTCCTTTTGCTGCAGATTTTATTTACGTATTTGGGCCACCAGGATGGTTTGCATTTAAATTTCCCTTTATATTTGGTTCTGGATGGGACTGCTATTTCTACACATTTACTGATGTTGATATAAAACTCCTTGCAAATCTATCAGCTTAGGCAATATCTGGAGTGATGTGTTATAAGTGAATTTTGAGACTTCATCACACAATGTGAAATTTATGCGACTGATTTCTTTGAATACTGATATCTAGGTTTTAGGGGGTTTAGAAACTCCTAGGGAAAAAATCGCTAGCTTATGGTATGACTTAATTGGAGAGGGAGTTGCTAAGGGAGTTATGCATGATAATGCTACATTTGTAAGTAGGAGATGACCCAGGCCTTGAGCAATTTATGTAATGTTGGAGTGAATAAAAATGCTAAAAATAAAACGAGGACATTCCATGAAAATAACAGTGACAATTCAGTGCTTCTTTTCCATTACTGTATGTGCAACTATATCTCTTTAAAAATGTCACATTTAATAAAAATATAAAAAGAAATACTTTGTCTTGTACTTAGGTTACTAACAATCAGTCCATTGTGTTTGTATTTACTAGGTCAAAAACTGTGTAAGCAGTATAGTTTATCAGTCTTGTTGCGTCTTTCAGCTTTTCCCGGTTAGGGGACGCCACAGCGGAACTCAGGTCCGCTAATGATTAGTAGTTCATTTTTACATGCCGAGTTACCAACCCCGATGCACAACCTTCATCGAAGGTATGCCAATTCACGCATGTCTCCACGCAGAAGACGCTCTGAGAATCGAACCGGACAGCGTCTTACTGTGAGGCGACAATGCTATTATCAGTGTAGTGAACTGAAATGTTAAACATTTTTTGGGTCTGGTCTGTTATGATAATTGTACTTGCTCATAGGCCTCTTAGGTGGCTCATTCACTTCCCCTGGGGGAGAGAGCCTCGTGGCTTATTTTCTCCTCAATGGGAGAGGGATGAGTGAACCAGGAAGGGTGTCATCATCTAATTGTGCAGGCTTTCTCCTTATGTGCCTAACTCCCAAGCATGAACAGGAAGACAAAGAGCATAATGTTGGACTGGCACTCACTTATGTGGGTGGCATAATCCCGCAAATGACCCTGCCTTCAGGAGTGCACACACTGTGCACATTTTTTCTGGTCTATACTGATGCAATTAGTGCTTGCGTTGCATGCTGGGTATTCCCCCACCCATTCCTCTTGAGACAGATAAGCAAATTTAGTCCCTCCACTCATTTTCCTCACCAACAGTACCAATAAGTGTCCAGAACACCAGCTGACCTCTGGTCACATGAGTAGTAGTCAAGGATTTATCTTCCTATGCCAACGGAGGTGTCATGTACCTGTTAAAAGAATTCATGATGTGGTGCAGGCTGCTATGAAGAAATGATCCTTTCAGGGTTAAAATATTTTCTGTTCATAAAGTAACTGAGGTCAAACCAAAGGTCTGAATATTTCAAGTGTACTGAAGTTTCACACAAATTATTAGGGGTACCCAACACCAAAATGAGTAGGAAGTAATTAAAGCTTTTGTGGTTTGGCAAAGTTTTATCAAGATTAGAGCATTGTTTTTTTTTTCCTTTTTTTGAAAAGCAGATGGAAATATTAAAATGCATTGAAAACCCGAAAGATGACACACTGAGGAGTGCAGCACTCCCCCTTATTGTGCTATTTGAGTGGCAACAGAAAAGGTGGAGGACTGAAAGAGGTAATTAAGTATGAAGGTAAATAACTATTTGATGCCTGCCTGGAACATTAACATTTGGCATGGGTGATCCAGGAAGATGGAAGTTTTGGGAAACAATTGTTTTCAAAGATAGGGAGAAAATAGTAAAAGGAAGCAGAAAGTTGTCTTAAGGGCATGACATATTGTTTGCATCTCTGAGGTGAGAGTGCTACACAGGGTAAGTCTAAACTTGTACAATCTGAGACTTAAATTACTAATCTCAGACACAAACCTTTTCAGTGTTTTTAGAAACATTTTTCATTAAGCTATACATTCTTAGCCTCAAACATGTCATTTCACTTGCACACAAATAACTGTTTAGTGAAACAACATGTCAATATTTTTTTCATCTAAACCTTTTTCTCAGCTGTAATGGTGCTAGCCAGTATAAATGTTAACAGCATAGTGATCCAGCCATTATAGTCAACCAAAAGTGAATAGGAACCACCTCCTCTAGTCTGTAGATATATTAAACCTAATAAATGCTCATACCCATCCCTTTTGTCAGCCATTATAGTACATGATGCATTATACAGTCTAATCTATCACTCTGTAGCAAAGTGGTTGAGGTGCTGGTTTCATACTGTAAAGGTTCTGTGTTCCAGCCTAGCTTTGGTGGTACATCCCATTGTAGGCTAAGTTCAACACATGCAGTTGACACATGACAAATTGAGTAACCAGTCCTACCAGATGTCATCTCTTCCAGTAATATCACCTTATGTGGTAAAATGTGGCACAACTACATAGAGTAAGATTTTACCAGATGTCATCTCTTCCTGTAGTATCACCTTATGTGGTAAAATGTGGCACAACTACTCAGAGTATTATAATCACTAATACTAACACACACAAAGTGCAAATTGCTGGTGCCTCATGAGAAGGTATGAAAGTGACCAGTGGTGTCTCTGAGAGCTAGTTGCTGAAATCTCTCCTTTTTGATATTTATTTCTGTGATCTTCCAAAAGAGAGCGCTAAGATCTCTGTCTAAAAACGTTCATAGATGATTGGGGAGGCTGTTGCCAAGTCACCCAATGATAAAGTCACCCTCTCTCTTTCTTGGTCTTTCCCATTTACACACCATGTGGTACACCAGGCAATGAGCACCTTTCAGTATTTGTTGTTTCTGTAGAAGTTATGGGGTTTTATGGGCTCAGGTTGCTAGCCCAAGTTCCAACCCTCCTCTGAAGGTACACAGTCACCCTATGATACCCAAAATCTCCAGAATGACTTTACTAATAAACTGTTGGTAACTAAAAAGGTATCAGACTAAATACTAAAATGTTTAGTATCGTAAATTTTGATGGACAACTCCTCTTCTTAACACACTGTCAGACAACACACCTCTACAAAGTTAGATAGATACCTAGTTACTTGGGTGGGTAGCTCCCTGTCTTTTGTTTTCTTTTAATTAATTTTAAGTGGTTGAAAGATATTAGTCAACAAAATATTGTAAGCTAATTACATATTTAATTTATTATATTAAACCTGATATGCAAGTCTATTATATATCTAGACCAAATGTCTGATTATATAACAACACAATTTAACAAACTATTTACAATATTTTCATATGTGCTTGGTATTAGAAAAAAGAAACTATACACTATTTGCCAATGGATGTAACCTTTATAAACTATTTTTATAACGTCATGGCTTTAAATTAATTTCTGAGACAAATTCTTCCTACTAAATACTAAATATATATATTATTTATAATAAATTGTGGGAGAAAATGATTCAATAGAAACAATAACCACCACTTTAATTTTTTTTTTTTTGTTAGACATGATCTAGTGCATTTAGTTTATCTTTATGACTTTCACTTTCCAGGTGCAAGCCTTTCATCAACAATTAAGTAAAAAAAAAATCTTGTTCTGAATAACAGAGAAAGGAAAGAAAAAAAAAAAAACGGGAGACAACTAATTTAACTTGAAACATAACAGCACACGCTATTTTTCTAAGATGATGAAGTATATGATGCTAATGCTCTTTTGGTGGAGAAAATCACCTATCAGTAATAAATCAGTAGCTGTGGTCTGGTATCAGTGTCATCACACAGTAAGTTATACATACAGACCTGTCAAAGTCAAAGTAAACTTTATTGTCATTCATAATCAAACAAGTGCAGCAATGTAACTACTTACTACATACCATAATGTTGCTTGTTTAGTATGGCACAGTACTGAGGTTAGAAATTGCACTAAAGACTTACATAGAGTATTGCCCAGAATGAGACATTCATGAGTACTGCACTGTGACTGAGTTACAGACTAACATTAGATACTGCACTATAATGAGACATTCATGAGTACTGCGCTGTGACTGAATTACAGACTAGCATTAGATACTGCACTATAATGAGACATTCATGAGTACTGCACTGTGACTGAGTTACAGACTAGCATTAGATACTGCACTATAATTAGTTATTCATAAGTACTGCACTGTGACTGAGTTACAGACTAGCATTAGATACTGCACTATAATGAGACATTCATGAGTACCGCACTGTGACTGAGTTACAGACTAGCATTAGATACTGCACTATAAATAGTCATTCATGAGTACTGCACTGTGACTGAGTTACAAACTAGCATTAGATACTGCACTATAATGAGAAATTCAAGAGTACTGCACTGTGACTGAGTTACAGACTAGCATTAGATACTGCACTGTAATGAGACATTCTTGAGTACTGCACTGACTGAGTTACAGACTAGCATTAGATACTGCAGTATAATGAGGCATTCATGAGTACTGCACTGTGACTGAGTTACAGACTAGTATTAGATATTGCACTATAATGAGACATTCATGAGTACCGCACTGTGACTGAGTTACAGACTAGCATTAGATACTGCGCTATAATGAGACATTCATGCATACTGCACTGTGACTGAATTACAGACTAGCATTAGATACTGCACTATAATGAGACATTCATGAGTACCGCACTGTGACTAAGTTACAGACTAACATTAGATGCTGTACTATAATGAGACATTCATGAGTACTGCACTGTGACTGAGTTACAGACTAGCATTAGATACTGCACTATAATGAGACATTCATGAGTACCGCACTGTGACTGAGTTACAGACTAGCATTAGATACTGCACTATAATAAGACATTTATGAGTACTGTACTGTGACTGAGTTACAGACTAGCATTAGATACTGCCCTATAATGAGACATTCATGAGTACCGCACTGTGACTGAGTTACAGACTAGCATTAGATACTGCACTATAATGAGACATTCATGAGTACCGCACTGTGACTGAGTTGCAGACTAGCATTAGATACTGCACTATAATGAGACATTCATGAGTACTGCACTGTGACTGAGTTACAGACTAGCATTAGATACTGCACTATAATGAGACATTCATGAGTACCGCACTGTGACTGAGTTACAGACTAGCATTAGATACTGCGGTATAATGAGACATTCATGCATACTGCACTGTGACTGAGTTACAGACTAGCATTAGATACTGCACTATAATGAGACATTCATGAGTACCGCACTGTGACTAAGTTACAGACTAACATTAGATGCTGTACTATAATGAGACATTCATGAGTACTGCACTGTGACTGAGTTACAGACTAGCATTAGATACTGCACTATAATGAGACATTCATGAGTACCGCACTGTGACTGAGTTACAGACTAGCATTAGATACTGCACTATAATGAGACATTCATGAGTACTGCATTGTGACTGAGTTACAGACAAGCATTAGATAATACACTATACTGCACTATAATGAGACATTCATGAGTACCGCACTGTGACTGAGTTACACACTAGCATTAGATGCTGCACTATAATGAGACATTCATGAGTACCGCACTGTGACTGAGTTACAGACTAGCATTAGATACTTCACTATAATGAGACATTCATGAGTACCGCACTGTGACTGAGTTACAGACTAGCATTAGATAATGCACTATAATGAGACATTCATGAGTACTGCACTGTGACTGAGTTACAGACTAGCATTAGATAATGCACTATAATGAGACATTCATGAGTACTGCACTGTGACTGAGTTACAGACTAGCATTAGATAATGCACTATAATGAGACCTTCATGAGTACTGCACTGTGACTGAGTTACAGACTAGCATTAGATAATGCACTATAATGAGACATTCATGAGTACTGCACTGTGACTGAGTTACAGACTAGCATTAGATACTGCACTATAATGAGACATTCATGAGTACTGCACTGTGACTGAGTTGCACACTAGCATTAGATACTGCACTATAATGAGACATTCATGAGTACCGCACTGTGACTGAGTTACAGACTAGCATTAGATACTGCACTATAACGAGACATTCATGAGTACTGCACTGTGACTGAGTTGCAGACTAGCATTAGATACTGCACTATAATGAGACATTCATGATTACCACACTGTGACTGAGTCACACACTAGCATTAGATACTGCACTATAATGAGACATTCATGAGTACTGCACTGTGACTGAGGTACAGACTAGCCTGGCATTCCTGTCACTGCACTGCTATCTAAACTAGAGCAATTGCTGCTTACAGAGTTCAGGTAAAGTGGGCAATGAATCACTCATATTAGTCTAAATTTAAGTATCCAGTCTGCTTTTAACCAGTTAAATATTGGTTTCTATTTAGCCAATTACATTTGGGATAGATTGCGTTTAACCAATTAAATTTTGAGTCACAGTGAATAGCTAATTCAGTTATGCACAACTTAATAGAAAATAATTCTCTGTTGCAGTTAAGATGTTCAGGCAGTATAAAGTTTTATTCCTAGATCACTGAGCGATGTAAACAAGAAAAGGTGTTGGCATAGCAGGTGATGGAGCTGAGTTATATGGCACTCCAAAACAAAGTCTGGAAAATGCATCAACAAAAGTCTGAAGCCAGTCAGGAATATGATTAGGTAGGTTACTAGAATAGTCAAAAACAAGCCATAACTCTTAGGAAGATAAATAAAACTCTTGTCATTTATTTTGTGTATCTTTATTTCTGCAAAACTGCTTTGGTAGATTTAACAAGTTATAACTTGGAGGTGGAACACTTAAGTCTGATCATATAGGCTCAGCATACCTCTCAACCTGGAAACATCAAAAATCTGGACAAAGGGCCATGAAAAATAGATACAAATCTGTACGCTGATTAACATAAATTTTACATACATAATTATGTAACCCTGCCCACTCCAATGGAATTGTGGGATATCAACTTTCAAATGCAAACTGAAGAACAGGCAACCGAAATATGGCCCCAGAGACTCAGACCCTATAATAAATGGTAACCATTTTCATTTAGATGTGTAGCAGTGATGTTCACTGGGAAATGAAAAGATGAACCTTAGGATTTTGTTTTTGGTGACTTGTAGTATGTGAGTTTTATGGTAAAAGGAAGGCATTTAATGGTTGGAAATATTCTAATCTTAGCAAAAGAATATTAGAGTTTGCTAGGACCTCCAGAAGTCATTCTTCATGGCATACTGATCAGCGGCATAGCTACAGTTTGTGCTGCCTGGGGCTGTCTTTGAGTTTGCCGCCCTTCCCCCTTACAAAATCGTGGTTGAATTGGGCCTCCCCCCGCAGCCATTCCAATGTCCCATTACTTGGCTGTTTGACCCCATTTGCCATAAACACTGTAATGTGCATACTGCTTTACTTCTGCGATGATTAATTGGATTTCATTTAAAAGTTTTATTTTATGTTTTAAAGCACAAACACTAATAGACATCTGCTAAACAAAGCAATGCAGTCTCACAATGAAAATAGACTTAGCATTAAATGTCTCTGCCCCTTGCACACGAAACATACATGTGTTCTTTGATACACCTTCCTGATTGTATTAAATTATATTCCTTGTATAATATAATATAGTTGTTAGAGGGCATTTTAAATTTATTGTTTTGAACATTTTTCCAGTAAACAATGAAACAAAATGCATGCACCAATAAGGAAAAAACTACCCAATTCAGAGCATTTCCATCATAAAAGGTCTACTCAAGCTTCTACAGTCCACCAGTATCAGTAAATATGCACAATCTCTGCAGAAGTAAGAGTCATCTAAATAATTCCACATTAAAGAGATCTGTAACTAATGAAGAGGTTGCTGTTGGCAAACAACTTTATATTTCTTTGTTTCATCTACAAATAAAGTGCCTTTTGCCCTTGAGGAATACATTGCCTATGTTACATTAAAAATGATAAGCCTGTAATATTGCAATAGGAAATGGATAGCAAACTGATAACAGGTTCATAGTTATTAGTTATTGCCACCAAAGAGGACATTCTGGGGACTGCAGCATCCACCCCCTTTAAAAGCACAACACAGTACACTATCAGTAATGTATCTACTTACTGTGGGAGTAGAAGCCACAACCTTCTGTATCAAAAGCAAGTATTTAACCTGTTATACTATTAACAATGCAAGCAGACTTGCCATAAGCAGCACTAAACGTAATTTCCCCTGAAGCTCTCAGCTCCTTATAAAATCCACTCGATACTCAACTGTATCTCTCAACTTTGCAGTACAAGAAATCTGGAAAAAGTCACAATTTATAAGGGGAACAAAAGCCCAAAAGCCAGGGACACATTTTAAACCTTGCTTGTATAATCTTGGAAAGTTGCTAGAATAAAATGTTATGTTACCACCATGCGTTTCACTGCCAAGTCTTAAACACAGGACCCTGTGCACTACAGTCACAGCAACATACCAGTATGTCAAATCAGCTGTTTCCTGAAAGACAGGAAGGCTGAAACTGAAATGGCTATCATTTAGTGAATTCAATTCTCACCATAGCTCTCAACCTCTTAGCACAAAATACCTGGACAAAGCCAATAATGGGGAAATACAGCCCCCAAAATAGGGACAAATTTCATATATTGATATTATAAACTTAGAAAATTGCTAGAATAAAAGGTTTTGTGTTACTATTTATTTTCTGAAGACTATGAAGTCTGACATTTAAATGCATGTCATTATTTAGTGAATTCAATCCTTCATTGATTTGCCACAAAATCCTGCAAAACCACAGATTGTATGAGGAACAGAACAGAACAAAAACATGAGACACAACTCTGGAAAGTTTTCATAAGTGGTGGTGGGTGGGGAATTCAGGCTCTTGTTACCTGTACCCAAGGTACAGGGTTTGAGCCTGAGTAGCTTTATCCACCAGGAATATTTAACTAGGGCATTACACACACACACACACACACACACACACACACACACACACACACACACACACACACACACACACACACACACACAAAAAGTGAGTCAAATGCATTTTGGTAGTAGTTTTTTAAGAAATGAATTCTACTCACTGAAAGCATTTTAAGTTGTGATCCTTTGTTTACAATATCTGAATGTATGTAGTTGCATAGTACCACTTCATTGTTATATTATATATTATAAATCGGGACTGAAATCTAGATCCAGGTAGGCAGATTAAGGGCATTATTGACATTTATAATAGAGAAATAAAGATATGAAAAGATGGTGTATTTTAGAGTCAATATTAAAAGCAGATATACTCATTATAACCTTATAATTGAGAAATGAAGTGACAAAACTTTGACAGTATAAACAGACTGAAAAAATAAGGTATGTTATGGTAGGCAAAAGTACAGAGAGAGACAATAGTGGATCAACTCAAAAAAGAAGAGGAGTTTGACAATTAAAGGTACTGAAACATATTTGAGATGAGCAGACTGTGGTATAAATGGATACCCTATGGTTGATTGAGTGTACATGGCATTGTTTTCCTTTTCTGATGTCAGAACTGCTCAAATGAGTTACTTGTTGAATGATAGAAGAAATAAATCCTGCAGTACCGAATGTAATCAAAATAGAATTAATGCCAAAACCTTTATTTATACTGAAAGATTTGGTACTGGGGCTGAAAGAATGTGTGTGAGTGTGCACAGGTTAGGGTTAGAATAAGGACTAGGAAAGGAAAGACATGTTTTAGTGTGCATGGTACTAGTATGTGCAAAATGGGTGTGCACAGAATCAAACATTGTTCCCTGGGCACAGGAAACCGCTCATTAACAGCTCAAAGCTTTTATCCTCTGAGCAAAATGTCAGACATTAAGATTATGGTTAGTACATGAATAAGGTGGTGTAGAAGCTCAGACAGAAACTACCAATGTGGAATAAAAACACCCCAACAGTTGCAATAGCAGCCGGAGCAAGACGGCTATTAATATAATTTTTAATAAAGTTTAGTATGCTACCAGTACATGTAATGCCATATGAAATACAGAAGAAGGAAATTCTAGGTACACTATAGGTGCTGAGAAGAGCATTCTTAGCAAACATTAAATATTGAAGCAATACTAATTTCATGAACTTTAATTCTGCTTTGACTCAGGAATGGGATCCATTCCTGTCACAGTATTAAAACCTAAATCATTTGAAAGAATTAAAACAAGACAGAAAAAGTGCAGGTTCTTGCCAAATAATCATGTGGAATAATAAAATAGCTTAAAGTACTTTTAAGTATAGTAGGAGCACCGCAGTCTCTTTTAGAAGTTTCTCTAAGCTACAGCAACTCTATTCTGTGTTTTGAGCAGGAAAGATGCATTGATTCTTTCCAGTGTCTTCCACTGGGTATCGCCTTCTGTTTCAGTGCTTCACCCAGAAGTGATGTTCTGAGTATAAAACCCGTCACCAGTAAAGAACAGCAGTGCTGAAATGGCTGACTTTAGCCTGTCACAGGTTAGCTTTTTTAACCAATAAGTGAGAATCTACTCTAACATGCATGGCTAATTTCTTTACTGCTATGTGTACCATATTAAATAGGACTGTTCTCTCTGGACTTTGATTTTCCTTTTGGGATAGTTCTAGTTTCTTGGATATGATTAAGATTCATCAGAAGTAGCTTTTCTAGGGAAGGCTTCTTTCACATACCATTCTAATAAATAATTCTATCTTGTTCCTTTGTGTGCATCTAACTCTTTGGGCTGGACATTCTTGTCTTATAAAGGTTCATAGGTATGTACTAGGCTAATGGCCACAAGGACCTTTTTAAGCCCATTCATGCATCCCAAATCCCAAATCTCTGACAACGTCTGGTAAGTGTAAACAGGGGCTTGTGAAGTGAAACATTTACAAGCAGGAGCCTGGGACAGGCTGCCTGTGTCTAGTAGATACATAGGTGCCAAACCAGGGATGAATTTCCTGTTTCCCATCCAACTGTCCAAGGTACACTTGAATTGGGTTAGGGAGGAACTCTGTTTCACATAAATAGGGAGCCTGTTCCAAACAAGGGGTAGTCTGTGGGGTACATACCTGTCTGTCCAGCATGTCCTATTTATATCACAAGCAAGGCTTAAGTATTTAGAACAGGTAATTCTGATGTTGTTTTTTTTTGTGGATATGCAGGAGAGCCATCAGAGTGGGGTCTGACAATTCCTTATATGCCATGCATAGATCTCCGCTCAACAGCCTGTAGGAGACAGAATACAGGGATAGAGCCTTGAGGCAGTCTACACAGAAAATGTTACTTGCACCCTATATTCTTTTAGTGAGAACCTCTGTGGACATTCCAATTGTTGGATATGCCTGGTCAGGCACATACCAATGGGGGCGTTGTATGCAATGACAAGTCTGATAAGTGCCAAATATGGTGGAACAATGACTTCCCTGGAACGCAATGCTATACCTTTGTTTATAAGCTGCACAACATAGGAAGTTGTTTCTTCATCTATACTGCTGAATCCATGAATCATTGAATGTTGCTGTTTGACCAGATACTGCAGCTTCGGTATACTAATACTTCCATGATCATGGTGAGAATCCAGCTTTTCAATTCCTCACGCTTTATCTTCTCTGCGATATTACATATTGTGTGGTGCTGGACATAGTAGTGCTTCTGTTTGTTGTTATTTCTTCCAGGCATTTTCTTTAACTTGTCTTGATTCTCTGGCATTGATTTTGATGTAGATGCAGGTAATTTGCTTTTGAATCTTCCTTCTTTTAGTAACTGAGATGGTGAGAGACTGAGATTCTGCAGTAGAATATACCTATATTCCCAAACTGCAAGATTACAATCCTTTTAGCTACTGTTAGCACTCCTTTTTACCAGGTTTTTCACTGTTAGAATAGTTCTTTCCTCAATTTCCATTCCGTTTTAGGTATCTTGTGTTTGTAGTTACTCAACTCCCAATGTTGTTCAAATCTCTGAAATTCCTCTCTTGAACTACAAATCATTGTCTAATAGTGCATTAGGTACAAGCTGTCTCGACAAGACAGAGTTCTATGTACCTGTCATACTGCCAGCTGTAGTACCTGTTAATTTTTTAATCATGTCATGGAATTTAGACTAATAATATACACATTACATGTGTGACTTTACTGAAGAGAATTACATTTTTGGCCATTCAATATCAGGGTCACCTTGGTACTGTGTTCAGCAACGGCTCTTCTTTTAGATGAGGTTTACAGTATATCCTACACACATTACAGCTTTGAATGTCTTTCTTTATCTGGCATGACATTCATAGTAACTGCATGCTATTTCTTATTTTTTCCTGGCACTTCACTACATCAAGATGTGACTCGTATTCTCTCAACCATCTTTTCTGTTTCCTGCTTATGTAAAATCATTTTGTCAGCTTTGGCCACCAAATGTTGAACACAACTTTCTTCCTCCATGAAATAAAAGACAAACTGGACTTCTTTTTTTCTGACTGATGAAATCTGCTTTGGTGAAACCTGACAATATCTTTTTGTTCAGTGACTATGTTCTAAGCATGCTCTAGTACATTTCTGGAATTCTTTTACAATTGTCCTTAGTAACTGGCCAATGCAGAGCCATCCAACAATTCTCTAGTTCTTCTTTAACTATACATTTTCTTTTAGCAAATGTTTTTACTCACATATCTGCCACATGTAGCTCCCTGCTTTGTCTGTATTTCACATTTAGATTATACATTTGCAGATTAAATAATATCCTCTGTGATCTTAATGATATATTATACAAGAGTCTGATCAGTTTTTGTTTATTCTTTGTTATAAACATGTTCCTGGTATTTATCTCATCCATACACTGTTGCTAATACCACTCTTTTGTACATCTGTAAATGCTTTAGACCCATAAGGAACTTGTCTAGTTTGGGAACTGATCTAGCTTCCTGTAAAATCACACCTCCTAAACTATTCAGATTGGCATCCAGTTTTAATACATTTGGCTTATTTACACCCCAGCATTTCATCTTAAGTATTTCTTTTTTTAGATGATCAAATGTTTCAAAACTATATTCCCTGTTCATAGTTCAACTCTCAAACTATGTCTTGCTCTAGCATCTTTCTATGAGGTATAGTTATCTCAAACACCTAAGATATCAACTTTGCAAACCAGTTCAGCATCCCCCAAAATATCAACGATAATTCTGTGTCGTCTTTCTTTGGCGTTTGCACTATTGCTTCTACTTTGAGTATACCTTTACTCCTACTGACGGTACAGCATCACCCATATAGTTCAGCCTTGGCACTCATTTCCATATCTTTATTTATTTAAGATTGTCTGTTTATTTATTCAACTTAGATTGTGGTGTTGTAGTTTTTTTATTGGTAGTATCAGTCTATTTTCTTGTTTTTTTCCTCATGGAAATGTCAACATTTATGTTCACAATACATTTCAAATCTTCAGTTACATTTGCAACCGCTATCTGAAATGTCTGATGCAGATGAGATCCCTCAAGGAAGTGTGAAGGCTTTGTAGCTCCCTTAATGTGCATTAAATTTACACAACTTAAAAATATTCTTGATCAAGCATTATCTGATGGAACCCATTGTTTGCATCTAATACAGAGAAGTGTCAGAGCAAAATAATTTCTAATATGTATAGCACTGACAATTGCACAACAGGAAGCACCACCATTACTTTTATTTGTATGTATTTATACATAATAGAAAGGGTCCAGCCACAATAAAGTGGGTGTATAACTGTACAGGAATAATGTTGTTGTGTCTTTTGGCTTATCCCGGTTAGGGGTCGCCACAGCGGAACTCCGGTCCGCTAATTTTTGTTAGTGGATTTTTACGTGCCGAGTTATCAGCTCTGACGCACAACCTTCAACGAAGGCACGCCCATTCATGCATGCCTCCACAGTCCACACGGAAGATGCTCTAGCTGAGGATCGAACAGGACAACGTCTTGCTGTGAGGTGACAATGCTACCGCAGCACCACTACCGCTGTATTGTACAGGAATAATAAAAGCATAAAAATATATAAACTGTGTATTATGCAAGTAAAGTGACTATTTATTTCATAGTGATGAATATGAGGTTTTCTATTTCCTAAGTTGATGAAATATAACACAATAGGATGCACTTGTTTTTTATATTAAAGTAAGCAGAGTATGTAAATCTGAAAGAAGATAAGAAAAACTGGTACTTTTCCGTTATCGGGGCAACAATCATAATGAGCTTTTGGAATCCTACCCCTCATTATAACGTTGATCGTTTAGCTGTTGCGGAAATGGGTACCACACGCACAGTTATTTTGATGTGAAATTTAGTAAGTGTGGTCGATCACATTTAATAAATAACTGCAATCATTTCACTTACACACTTGTCTTACTTGGAATAATGCATGCAAACAGGGTTTAACAGGAAGTGAATTACCAGGCATTATTCGGAAAAAAAGCAAGTGTATAACTACAATGCTTGCCATTATTTATGAAATGTGAAATACCACACTTTTCTCCTAAAACCGCCAGTTGTAGAGAATGGGGAGGGGTTTGAGCTGAAATCAACAGAAAGTTCTGAGGTATATGTCATCTGTAAAGGAGATCAAACCAGGAAGTACTTCTTGCCCCCATAACATTTTTAAAAAATGTGTCCCACTTTTTGCCCATAGCTTTTTTTTCCACACCATAAGATGTACTGCATCCCGTTTTGGGCATGACAACTTCACAGCTATGTCATCGTAGCAATATATGAATTTTTCGAGACAAACAATTATATTTGTAGGCTGTGGAAGGCAAAACCAGAAGCCTAAGCTTAAACAAAACATAAAACCCAGACTTCCCCAAAATTGTATGCTGTCTCATTTGCAGTTCTGTTGAGTCTTTTGATACCGGATATTTCTGCTAATATTGGCAATGAAGGACAACTTCCCTTATGACAAAACTGGTAACGAGACGAAAACAGCTGTTGCCCCGTTAACGGAAAAGTACTGAAAAACTAATGAAGCAAATTCAAGCAATTACAAATATATAGATTCAGAAATTAGTGTGTTGGTGCTACCGTTTGTTGCTCAGTTGCACTACAGTCATACCATTTCATTGGTAAAAGGTGAACTGGCTTGCAAATTACACCTATAATCTCAAAAACAAACTCCAGTCTGTCCATCTCAACTACCAAAAATTCTAAAGCAGCACTGAATAGTTTCTATTTAGTTAGGTTAAGAAAAAAGTCCAAGAAAACCTTGCAGGGAACCTCAGATGTTCATGTCTGAGACACAGATATAGTGGACGTTTAGGTAACTATCCATCTCTACCGCAATCAAAGTGCTTTGCTGTCTGTTCATTCAGTACTAAGAACAAAAGTGTGGTGTAGTTTTATCCACTGCCACATTTAATAAAAGCATTTTCCTGCAAAGCTATATATAGCTGTGAAAGTAACTACTTCATTAATTTCTAGTTATTTGTAGAACGTACAAACATGTCCATTTCTTTTCTAAGAAGCAATTACTACCTCATAACATACTGAAACAAAGACAGCATCCTGAGTTACATTCGAGATCTTTTATTGGGTGAGACAGGTGTAAGCTGTGTGGACATTTATATTCTTGTATTATGGCTCAACAGAATGCTCAGTTGCATGGTAAAGAATGATGAAAACCATAGGGAAGGCAGAGAAAATAGTTGAGGCTGAAGGGATTTAGAAAGAAGAAACAGAGGAGCAAGTTAAGAGAGTGTGTAAAGGGAATTATGTACTTACCAAAAACTAGAAGACTGGTCACATTGGCACCTGTTTTTTGGCAATGAGTGCCCTGCAAGCTCAAGCCCTTCCCCTTATCCATAAAGCCCTGCTTCTCTGAGAAGTACTCTGGATTGAGTGGGTGAATAGCCAGCTTAAAAACTACTAACATAAGCATAACTCTTTCTTAGATATTGCATTATTTCATTAGAAACTCATAGAACAACAGGTCTCCATAGCTGCTACAGATCCATTTATAAAGGACAGTTTGGTGGGGGGAATGGTGGTCATTCCAGCGTGCAGACAGAGACCATATGAATGTAATGTTCTGGCAAGTTTAGAACTTAAGTATTTTTTCTGGTCTTGTCCAGATGCTTGAAACTAGTGGACAAAATCCCCAGCAGACCTTAGGTGACCTGAGACAGTAAAGCCCTGTAGCATGATGACTTCAAAGGACTCTCTAGCAATAGAAAAAGTGTTTAAACTGTAATGCTTAGGAATTGTTAAGAAGTTTGACCATATAGCAGTGGCAATAATTTGCTCAAGAGACAAATTTCTCAGAAAGGCAGCAAAACTGGCTTTAGCTGTGCAAGAGTGTGCTTCTGGTGTTGTAGTCAGGGGCCTCACACAGGAGTAACAGAAACCGATTCAATCTGATGTCCATTGGACAGACTAACCTTAGAGACTTTTTGACCCTTAGCATTAGAGAAAAAAAAAAACAATTCTTCTTCCTCACTGTCTTTTATATGACGAAGGTAAAATCTGAGTTCACTTTGTACATCCAGACAATGTACCTGATATTTACCTTTGTTAGAATAATTAGGGAAGAGTGTCAACATGTTAAATGACTGGGTCAAGTTCACCTGGATGGCTACCTTGGGCATGAATGAATGTTTGTTGTGATTCTGTCTTAATGGAAAAACAAGCAGGGAAATTTTGATGATAGAGCATGAAGCTCTGAAATCCTCTTTGCAGAAGTAACGGTTGCCAGGAAGACGCTCTTCACGGTTAGAAATGTAATATCTTCTGAAGTGTCTGGTACAAAAGGAGGTTTAGTTAACTGTTCAAACACAACATTTAGATCCCATAGGGAGCAGGGTGCACCAGCGTTGGCCTAGTGTTGAAAAATCTTTTTAAAAATGTTTTGCAAACCCTAGTGATTGTAAAGAGGAAGATGAAATTCCTGGGAGAAAGGATGAGATAGCTGCCAAGTGAACCTTGACAAAGAAATTGCTAGCTTCCTGGATGAAAATGTTGTAGGAGGTTATGTCATTTTAAAAGGTTACCCTGATTGCTTAGTACTTGATATGAACCTATAAATGCATGACCAGTGAAGAAATAGACCAAATAGCTGTTGTTGCTTGGGCCTCCGACTGTGACCTTAGATCACTCATAGGCAGCTGTTTTAGAGCATCCACTGTTTTATCTGCCAAATCCATTTGAGACTTAATCATATTCACCAGATAGTTCACTACCCTGATTAAAAAGGGGATGGATGCATAGACATGCTTTCTGAGTCTATACATCATCTGTGAATCTTTCTGTTGGAATGATGGATAGAATAGGCATCCTATGGGACCCTACAATTTGTGGCAACAGACACCGCTATGGAAACCACATGCAGCCCATTACTCTAATGTTGTCTATCCTTGGAGGTCCTCATACCCTGTCCAGTCTGTGGGGAATATGCTCAGCCACATCCAGCTCTTTCCAAACTTTACAGCATACCCCGTCTACCAACTTATCAGGAGTTGGCACTACCCAGGCTGCTGGACCTGGGGAAGAAGATCTATAGGCCTCCTGCAATTTATTTTGCTGCAGGGCGATGGTGTTGATGGCCAGGATTTCCTTTCCCTCATCTTCTCTATTACTTTATCAAAAGAGGTGTCTTCTAGAGAAGATTTGGGAGAGCCTCTTCATAGTAAAGATCTGAGCTTGTGGGGGGACACTCTGAATAAGAGTTGAGGTGTCTCTACAGTGTCTCTTCCTTGTAGGGCATGGCCACTGTTGGGTGAGGGTTCTTCTAAAGGCTTATGGCATCAAGGCTCATCTTTTCTTGGAAAAAGGTACCACAGACCACTGAATTCTGGGCATAACAGCTCCTCTATCCTGTAGGCACACTGATGTCATGTGGCTGAAAACTTCTGTTTCAGTGGTGCCCAGGGGTAGAACCAATGGAGTGTTTACCTACTTTTGCAAAAAAACCTAACCTCTTCTCCTCAGCATCAAAAAGTTCTCCATGGGATTTGAGCCTGAGACTGTCACCTGTGATCACACTGGCACCAGCATTGTATGATGTACACCAAAACAGACTGTTGGCACTTAAGACTCTGGAGCTGAAGTCACCTTGGAGGATTTCTGTATTTAAGAGCTAAAGTAATGTCAACACTAAGAAAGGTCATATCAAGGTCAGAACCAGAATTGACACAGAGAGATCAGAACCAAACTCTTTCACCCTAGCTGACCTCGACATTGAAGCAGTTGGCACTGCAAGATCCACCAATGCTGAGGACATTATCTTCAAAGAAATGGAATCTGTTATCGTAAAGGAGCTAGGCCAGGCAGCAATACCAGTCCCAACACTGCTGGTACTGAAACAAGTCTCAGAATCTGTTATTGTAAAAGAGCTAGGACAGGCAACAATACCAGTCACAACACTGCTGGTGCTAAAACAAGGCTCAGAATCTGTTATCATAAAGGAGCTAGACCAGGCAGGAATACCAGTCCCAGCACTGCTGGAACTGAACCAAGGCTCAGAATCTGTTATCGTAAAGGAGTTAGGCCAGGCAGCAAAACCAGTCCCAACAATGCTGGTACTGAAGCAAGGCTCAGAATCTGTTATTGTAAAGGAGCTAGCCAAGGCAGCAATTCCAGTCCCAACACTGCTGGTATTGAAACAAGGCTCAGCATCTGTTATCGTAAAGGAGTTAGGTCAGGCAGAAACACCCGTCCCATCACTGCTGGTACTGAAACAAGGCTCAGAATCTGTTATCGTAAAGGAGCTAGGTCAGGTAACAATTCCAGTCCCAACACTGCTGGCACTGAAACAAGGATCAGAATCTTTTATCGTAAAGGGGCTAGGCCAGGCAGCAATACCAGTCCCGACACTGCTGGTATTGAAACAAGGCTAAGAATCTGTTACCGTAAAGGAGATAGGCCAGGCAGCAATACCAGTCCCGACACTGCTGGCACTGAAACAAGGCTCAGAATCTGTTATCATAAAGGAGCTAGGCCAGGCAGCAATACCAGTCCCAACACTGCTGGTACTGAAACAAGGCTCAGAATCTGTTATCGTAAAGGAGCTAGGTCAGGCAGCAATACCAGTCCCGACACTGCTGGCACTGAAACAAGGATCAGAATCTGTTATCGTAAAGGGGCTAGGCCAGGCAGCAATACCAGTCCTGACACTGCTGGTACTGAAACAAGCCCCAGAATCTGTTACCGTAAAGGAGCTAGTCCAGGCAGCAGTACCAGTCCCAACACTGCTGGTACTGAAACAAGGCTCAAAATCTGTTATCGTAATGGAGCTAGGCCAGGCAGCAATACCAATCCCAACACTGCTGGCACTGAAACAAGACTCAGAATCTGTTATCGTAAAGTAGACAGGCAGGGCAGCAGTCCCAGTCCCAACACTGCTGGTTCTGAAACAAGGCTCAAAATCTGTTATCGTAATGGAGCTAGGTCAGGCAGCAATACCAATCCCAACACTGCTGGTACTGAAACAAGGCTCAGAATCTGTTATCGTAAAGGAACTAGGCCAGGCAGCAATACCAGTCCCAACACTGCTGGTACTGAAACAAGGCTCAGAACCTTTTATCATAAAGGAGCTAGGCCAAGCAGCAATACCAGTTTGAACACTGCTGGTACGGAAACAAGATTCAGAATCTGTTATTGCAAAGGAGCTAGGTCAGGCAGCAAAACCTGTCCCAACACTGCTTGTACTGAAACAAGGCTCAGAATCTGTTATCGTAAAGGAGCTAGGCCAGGCAGCAATACCAGTCCCAACATTGCTGGTACTGAAACAAGGCTCAGAATCTGTTATCGTAAAGGAGCTAGGCTAGGCAGCAATACCAGTCCCAACACTGCTGGTACTGAAACAAGGTTTATAATCTTTTATCATAAAGGAGCTAGGCTAGGCAGCAATACCAGTCCCGACACTGCTGATACTAAAACAAGGCTCAGAATCTGTTAACATAAAGCAGCTAGGCCAGGCAGCAATACCAGTCCCAACACTGCTGGTACTGAAATAGGGCTCAGAATCTGTTATCGTAAAGGGGCTAGGCCAGGCAGCAATACCAGTCCCGACACTGCTGGTACTAAAAAAAGGCTTAGAATCTGTTACTGTAAAGGAGCTAGGCCAGGCAGCAATACCAGTCCCAACTCTGCTGGTACTGAAACAAGGCTCAGAATCTGTTATCGTAAAGGAGCTAGGTCAGGCAGCAATACCAGTCCTGACACTGCTGACACTGAAACAAGAATCAGAATCTGTTATCATAAAGGGGCTAACCCAGGCAGCAATACCAGTCCCGACACTGCTGGTACTGAAACAAGGCTCAGAATCTGTTATCTTAAAGGAGCTAGGTCAGGCAGCAATACCAGCCCTGACACTGCTGGCATTGAAACTAGGATCAGAATATGTTATCGTAAAGGGGCTAGGCCAGGCAGCAATACCAGTCCCGACAATGCTGGTACTGAAACAAGGCTCAGAATCTGTTATCGTAAAGGTGCTAGGTCAGGTAACAATTCCAGTCCCAACACTGCTGGTACTGAAACAAGGATCAGAATCTTTTATCGTAAGGGGGCTAGGCCAGGCAGCAATACCAGTCCCAACACTGCTGGTACTGAAACAAGTCTCAGAATCTGTTATTGTAAAAGAGCTAGGACAGGCAACAATACCAGTCACAACACTGCTGGTGCTAAAACAAGGCTCAGAATCTGTTATCATAAAGGAGCTAGGCCAGGCAGGAATACCAGTCCCA
This sequence comes from Protopterus annectens, assembly GCF_019279795.1. Classification (NCBI taxonomy): domain Eukaryota; kingdom Metazoa; phylum Chordata; order Ceratodontiformes; family Protopteridae; genus Protopterus; species Protopterus annectens. The sequence continues at coordinate 1,364,749,589 of NC_056746.1, forward strand.
GCACTGCTGGAACTGAACCAAGGCTCAGAATCTGTTATCGTAAAGGAGTTAGGCCAGGCAGCAAAACCAGTCCCAACAATGCTGGTACTGAAGCAAGGCTCAGAATCTGTTATTGTAAAGGAGCTAGCCAAGGCAGCAATACCAGTCCCAACACTGCTGGTATTGAAACAAGGCTCAGCATCTGTTATCGTAAAGGAGTTAGGTCAGGCAGAAACACCCATCCCATCACTGCTGGTACTGAAACAAGGCTCAGAATCTGTTATCATAAAGGAGCTAGGTCAGGTAACAATTCCAGTCCCAACACTGCTGGCACTGAAACAAGGATCAGAATCTTTTATCGTAAAGGGGCTAGGCCAGGCAGCAATACCAGTCCCAACACTGCTGGTACTGAAACAAGTCTCAGAATCTGTTATTGTAAAAGAGCTAGGACAGGCAACAATACCAGTCACAACACTGCTGGTGCTAAAACAAGGCTCAGAATCTGTTATCATAAAGGAGCTAGGCCAGGCAGGAATACCAGTCCCAGCACTGCTGGAACTGAACCAAGGCTCAGAATCTGTTATCATAAAGGAGTTAGGCCAGGCAGCAAAACCAGTCCCAACAATGCTGGTACTGAAGCAAGGCTCAGAATCTGTTATTGTAAAGGAGCTAGCCAAGGCAGCAATTCCAGTCCCAACACTGCTGGTATTGAAACAAGGCTCAGCATCTGTTATCGTAAAGGAGTTAGGTCAGGCAGAAACACCCGTCCCATCACTGCTGGTACTGAAACAAGGCTCAGAATCTGTTATCGTAAAGGGGCTAGGTCAGGTAACAAAGGAGATAGGCCAGGCAGCAATACCAGTCCCGACACTGCTGGCACTGAAACAAGGCTCAGAATCTGTTATCATAAAGGAGCTAGGCCAGGCAGCAATACCAGTCCCAACACTGCTGGTACTGAAACAAGGCTCAGAATCTGTTATCGTAAAGGAGCTAGGTCAGGCAGCAATACCAGTCCCGACACTGCTGGCACTGAAACAAGGATCAGAATCTGTTATCGTAAAGGGGCTAGACCAGGCAGCAATACCAGTCCTGACACTGCTGGTACTGAAACAAGCCCCAGAATCTGTTACCGTAAAGGAGCTAGTCCAGGCAGCAGTACCAGTCCCAACACTGCTGGTACTGAAACAAGGCTCAAAATCTGTTATCGTAATGGAGCTAGGTCAGGCAGCAATACCAATCTCAACACTGCTGGTACTGAAACAAGGCTCAGAATCTGTTATTGTAAAGGAGATAGGCCAGGCAGCAATACCAATCCCAACACTGCTGGCACTGAAACAAGACTCAGAATCTGTTATCGTAAAGTAGACAGGCAGGGCAGCAGTCCCAGTCCCAACACTGCTGGTTCTGAAACAAGGCTCAAAATCTGTTATCGTAATGGAGCTAGGTCAGGCAGCAATACCAATCCCAACACTGCTGGTACTGAAACAAGGCTCAGAATCTGTTATCGTAAAGGAACTAGGCCAGGCAGCAATACCAGTCCCAACACTGCTGGTACTGAAACAAGGCTCAGAACCTTTTATCATAAAGGAGCTAGGCCAAGCAGCAATACCAGTTTGAACACTGCTGGTATGGAAACAAGATTCAGAATCTGTTATTGCAAAGGAGCTAGGTCAGGCAGCAAAACCTGTCCCAACACTGCTTGTACTGAAACAAGGCTCAGAATCTGTTATCGTAAAGGAGCTAGGCCAGGCAGCAATACCAGTCCCAACATTGCTGGTACTGAAACAAGGCTCAGAATCTGTTATCGTAAAGGAGCTAGGCTAGGCAGCAATACCAGTCCCAACACTGCTGGTACTGAAACAAGGTTTATAATCTTTTATCATAAAGGAGCTAGGCTAGGCAGCAATACCAGTCCCGACACTGCTGGTACTAAAACAAGGCTCAGAATCTGTTAACGTAAAGCAGCTAGGCCAGGCAGCAATACCAGTCCCAACACTGCTGGTACTGAAATATGGCTCAGAATCTGTTATTGTAAAGGGGCTAGGCCAGGCAGCAATACCAGTCCCGACACTGCTGGTACTAAAAAAAGGCTTAGAATCTGTTACTGTAAAGGAGCTAGGCCAGGCAGCAATACCAGTCCCAACTCTGCTGGTACTGAAACAAGGCTCAGAATCTGTTATCGTAAAGGAGCTAGGTCAGGCAGCAATACCAGTCCTGACACTGCTGACACTGAAACAAGAATCAGAATCTGTTATCGTAAAGGGGCTAACCCAGGCAGCAATACCAGTCCCGACACTGCTGGTACTGAAACAAGGCTCAGAATCTGTTATCTTAAAGGAGCTAGGTCAGGCAGCAATACCAGTCCTGACACTGCTGGCATTGAAACTAGGATCAGAATATGTTATCGTAAAGGGGCTAGGCCAGGCAGCAATACCAGTCCCGACACTGCTGGTACTGAAACAAGGCTCAGAATCTGTTATCGTAAAGGAGCTAGGTCAGGTAACAATTCCAGTCCCAACACTGCTGGTACTGAAACAAGGATCAGAATCTTTTCTAGGCCAGGCAGCAATACCAGTCCCAACACTGCTGGTACTGAAACAAGTCTCAGAATCTGTTATTGTAAAAGAGCTAGGACAGGCAACAATACCAGTCACAACACTGCTGGTGCTAAAACAAGGCTCAGAATCTGTTATCATAAAGGAGCTAGGCCAGGCAGGAATACCAGTCCCAGCACTGCTGGAACTGAACCAAGGCTCAGAATCTGTTATCCAGGCAGCAAAACCAGTCCCAACAATGCTGGTACTGAAGCAAGGCTCAGAATCTGTTATTGTAAAGGAGCTAGCCAAGGCAGCAATACCAGTCCCAACACTGCTGGTATTGAAACAAGGCTCAGCATCTGTTATCGTAAAGGAGTTAGGTCAGGCAGAAACACCCATCCCATCACTGCTGGTACTGAAACAAGGCTCAGAATCTGTTATCATAAAGGAGCTAGGTCAGGTAACAATTCCAGTTCCAACACTGCTGGCACTGAAACAAGGATCAGAATCTTTTATCGTAAAGGGGCTAGGCCAGGCAGCAATACCAGTCCCAACACTGCTGGTACTGAAACAAGTCTCAGAATCTGTTATTGTAAAAGAGCTAGGACAGGCAACAATACCAGTCACAACACTGCTGGTGCTAAAACAAGGCTCAGAATCTGTTATCATAAAGGAGCTAGGCCAGGCAGGAATACCAGTCCCAGCACTGCTGGAACTGAACCAAGGCTCAGAATCTGTTATCATAAAGGAGTTAGGCCAGGCAGCAAAACCAGTCCCAACAATGCTGGTACTGAAGCAAGGCTCAGAATCTGTTATTGTAAAGGAGCTAGCCAAGGCAGCAATACCAGTCCCAACACTGCTGGTATTGAAACAAGGCTCAGCATCTGTTATCGTAAAGGAGTTAGGTCAGGCAGAAACACCCGTCCCATCACTGCTGGTACTGAAACAAGGCTCAGAATCTGTTATCGTAAAGGAGCTAGGCCAGGCAGCAATACCAGTCCCGACACTGCTGGCACTGAAACAAGGCTCAGAATCTGTTATCATAAAGGAGCTAGGCCAGGCAGCAATACCAGTCCCAACACTGCTGGTACTGAAACAAGGCTCAGAATCTGTTATCGTAAAGGAGCTAGGTCAGGCAGCAATACCAGTCCCGACACTGCTGGCACTGAAACAAGGATCAGAATCTGTTATCGTAAAGGGGCTAGGCCAGGCAGCAATACCAGTCCTGACACTGCTGGTACTGAAACAAGCCCCAGAATCTGTTACCGTAAAGGAGCTAGTCCAGGCAGCAGTACCAGTCCCAACACTGCTGGTACTGAAACAAGGCTCAAAATCGGTTATTGTAATGGAGCTAGGTCAGGCAGCAATACCAATCTCAACACTGCTGGTACTGAAACCAAGGCTCAGAATCTGTTATTGTAAAGGAGATAGGCCAGGCAGCAATACCAATCCCAACACTGCTGGCACTGAAACAAGACTCAGAATCTGTTATCGTAAAGTAGACAGACAGGGCAGCAGTCCCAGTCCCAACACTGCTGGTACTGAAACAAGGCTCAAAATCTGTTATCGTAATGGAGCTAGGTCAGGCAGCAATACCAATCCCAACACTGCTGGTACTGAAACAAGGCTCAGAATCTGTTATCGTAAAGGAGCTAGGCCAGGCAGCAATACCAGTCCCAACATTGCTAGTACTGAAACAAGGCTCAGAATCTTTTATCGTAAAGGAGCTAGGCCAAGCAGCAATACCAGTTCGAACACTGCTGATATGGAAACAAGGTTCGGTACCTGTTATTGTAAAGGAGCTAGGTCAGGCAGCAATACCAGTCGCAACACTGCTGGTACTGAAACAAGGCTCAAAATCTATCATAAAGGAGCTAGCCCAGGCTTCAATACCAGTCCTAACACTGCTGGTACTGAAACAGGGCTCAGAATCTGTTATCGTAAAGGAGCTAGGCCAGGCAGCAATACCAGTCCCAACACTGCTGGTACTGAAACAAGGTTTATAATCTTTTATCATAAAGGAGCTAGGCTAGGCAGCAATACCAGTCCCGACACTGCTGGTACTAAAACAAGGCTCAGAATCTGTTAACGTAAAGCAGCTAGGCCAGGCAGCAATACCAGTCCCAGCACTGCTGGTATTGAAACAAGGCTCAGAATCTGTTATCGTAAAGGAGCTAGGCAAGGCAGCAATACCAGTCCCAACATTGCTGGTACTGAAACAAGGCTCAGAATCTGTTATCATAAAGGAACTAGGCCAGGCAGCAATACCAGTCCCAACACTGCTGGTACTGAAACAAGGCTTAGAATCTGTTATCGAAAATTTATTTTATTTATTTTTTATTTTACATTTGTTGACCGGGCTAGTCCAGCTGGATTAATGTCCATTTTCAGTGGAGGCCCGGGGAGAAAAGCTCCAGAGGATAGAAACATTTATTGGAAATTCATAAAAAGACAAAGTACAATTGTATTATACAAAGGGAAAAAATGTAAGTACACATATTAAATATCCTAACTAATCAGAATAATTTTGGGTCAGAAAGAAGTGAGGTCAGAGGTTAGCAACTTATCAAAACAACACAAACATTTTTTTTTTTTTTTTTTCTAGTGAGTTAAGTAATATTTACAATAAAGGGATAATAATTCAGTTGGAGTAGAAGATGAAATACAAGTGGATGAAAAAGTTTATAACAAACATGAGGGTGTCTACAGGCTAGTCTGGGTTGGTACAAGAGCAAAGCCAGAATTTATTAAGATGTATGGAGAGTTGTTTCTTAAATAGTGGGAGAGTAGGCAAAGAGGACAAACTAGATGGAAGATTATTCCATATTTTACCTATTGAGTTAGAGAAAAGGGAATTGCCTGCAGAATTCATACTTTTGGTACTATTAACAAGTGATTTATCAGAGGAGCATAGTTGTTTCAGGTTGATATAAGGAGTCAGGAGGTTAGAAAGAGCTGGTGTTTTAGAAGGTTGGTGTAGAATTTTGTATGCTATTAAGAGTTGTTGAAAAATGAGCTTGTTAGGGAGTTCCAGCCATTGTAGTTGTTTTAGGTTTATACAGTGGTGAGCTCTGAATTGGGAGGAGGTGGCAAAGCGGGCAATATTATGGTAAGATGTAGTAAGTTTCTTAAGGTTACTTTTGGATAGATTAGTGTAAATAGAGGAAGCATACAAAAGGGTAGAGTTAAGGTGTGTTTGGGCTAAGGTTATCCTAGCTTCAGGTGTGAGGAAGGGCTTTATTCTGTATAGGGATCCAATCTTTTTATTAACAGCTTTTATTGTAGTGTTGATGTGGCAATCATAGTTGAGATTATTATCGATAATAACACCAAGAAGTTTAGTTGAGGAGTCAGGAGAGATTATGGTGTTGTCAGTTGAAGTAATACAGAAGTTTATCAAAGCAGATTTACGGGTGGGTGGGAAGAGTAATAATTTAGTTTTTTTGGGGTTAAGGAGGAAAATGAGCTTGGTCAAGCAGCAATACCAGTCTCAACACTGCTGGTACTGAAACAAGGCTCAGAATCTGTTATTGGAAATGTGCTAGGTCAGGTAGCAGTATTAGTCCCAACACTGCTGGTAGTGAAATAAGGCTCAGAATCTGTTATCGTAAAGGTGCTAGGCCAGGCTTCAATACCAGTCCCAAAACTGCTGGTACTGAAACAAGGTTCAGAATATGTTTTCGTAAAGGAGCTAGGTCAGACAGCAATTCCAGTCTCACCACTGCTGGTACTGAAATAAGGCTCAGAATCTGTTATTGTAAAGGAGCTAGGCCAGGCAGCAATACCAGTCCCAACACTGTTGGCACTGAAACAAGGCTCAGAATCTGTTATTGTAAAGGAGCTAGTCCAGGCAGCAATACCAGTCCCAACACTGCTGGTACTGAAATAAGGCTCAGAATCTGTTATCAGAAAGCAGCTAGGCCAGGCAGCAATACCAGTGTCAACACTTCTGGTACAGAAACAAGGCTCAGAATCTGTTATCGTAAAGGAGCTAGGCCAGGCAGCAATACCAGTCCCAACACTGCTGGTACTGAAACAAGGCTCAGAATCTGTTATTGTAAAGGAGCTAGTCCAGGCAGCAATACCAGTCCCAACACTGCTGGTACTGAAATAAGGCTCAGAATCTGTTATTATAAAGGAGCTAGGTTTGGCAGCAATACCAGTCCCAACACTGCTGGTACTGAAACAAGGCTCAGAATTTGTTATTGTAAAGGAGCTAGGCCAGGCAGCAATAGCAGTCCGAACACTGTTGGTACTGAAACAAGGCTCAGAATCTGTCATTGTAAAGGACCTAGGCCAAACAGCAACACTGCTGGGATCGAAACAAGGCTCAGAATCTGTTCTAGTAAAGGAGCTAGGCCAGGCAGCAATATCCTTCCCAACACTGCTGGTACTGAAACAAGGCTCAGAATCTGTTATCATAAAGGAGCTAGGCCAGGCAGCAATACCAGTCCCAACACTGTTGGCACTGAAACAAGGCTCAGAATCTGTTATTGTAAATGAGCTAGGCCAGCCAGCAATACCAGTCCCAACACTGTTGGCACTGAAACAAGGCTCAGAATCTGTTATTGTAAATGAGCTAGGCCAGCCAGCAATACCAGTCCCAATACTGCTGGTACTCAACCAAGGCTCAGAATCTGTTATCAGAAAGCAGCTAGGCCAGGCAGCAATACCAGTGTCAACACTTCTGGTACAGAAACAAGGCTCAGAATCTGTTATTGTAAAGGAGCTAGGCCAGGCAGCAAAACCAGTCCCAACAATGCCGGTACTGAAACAAGGCTCAGAATCTGTTATCGTAAAGGAGCTAGGTCAGGCAGCAATACCAGTCACAACACTGCCGATACTGAAACAAGGCTTTGAATGTGTTATCGTAAAGGAGCTAGGCCAGGCAGCTATACCAGTCCCAACACTGATGGTACTGAAACAAGGCTCAGAATCTGTTATCATAAAGGAACTAGACCAGGCAGCAATACCAGTCCCAACACTGCTCGTACTGAAACAAGGCTCAGAATATGTTATCGTAAAGGAGCTAGGCCAGGCAGCAATACCAGTCCCAACACTGCTGGTACTGAAACAAGGCTCAGAATCTGTTATCGTATAGGAGGTAGGCCAGGCAGCAATACCAGTCCCAACATTGCTGGTACTGAAACAAGGCTCAGAATCTGTTATCGTATAGGAGCTAGGCCAGGCAGCAATACCAGTCCAAACACTGCTGGTACTGAAACAAGACTCAGTGGTGCAAATCAAGTAAAATGGGTGACAGTTTCTACTCAAGATTCCCTGGGCACAAAGGTGGCCAAAATGATACCTGAACCTTCAAAAAGGCCAACATAATGTGTTCCCAGACAATCAGAGTAGTGCTCCTCAGAGAAATGTAAGAATGTAAGGATATGGTTGACCCAGGATAGAAACAAATCGTCCAAGAAAGCTCATACCTTGGTGATTGGTCATATTTATGACTCCTACCCATGAGAGCAAGAAGGCCTTGTGGAAGGTAGCCTAAGAGGAAGGTCTGATATGAGAGGGTGAAACTGATGTCCTTAGATCTTGGTGGGCAATAACTTTTGTAAGACAAGACTATATAAGTAATCCACATCTTGTCTTGGTCTGGAAACATTTCCTTCTTCCATGCCTGTGACCTTAAGAGACCCTTAAGAACCAATTTATTATGGTGTTCATGCAAAGTCCTGAAACTAAAGGTGATGCAAATTGCACAATCTGTGTCTAAATGCCATACCTCAAGACATACCATGCGCATGTCATGGAAGTCTTGAGGGATATTCTTATGTCCTCACTGGGGGGACTTTTTTAAAGCTGGAGGCCTTAATCTCTCCATACCAACAAACATTATTCAGTCTTATCAAAAACGGTAATCGATCTACCCCACTAACAATCCCAATTTCCTGAAAACATATAATATAGCACCAAACTTTGAAATATGGGTATATGCAAATTTGTATCTATTTTTTGTTAACACAAGGGATGGGAAGGAACTGTGGGGTGAAAAGACTGGGTAGGAAAGAAAGTCTAAGTGCTAATTTACAGAAGAAGGTATGCATATAGAAAGCTAAACAATAATTTTCAAGTTATATCATTTTAAGATAAGGAAAAATAAATCACCATGAGGAATTAATTACACCAGAAGCAAAAACAAAAAGTATCCAAAAATAAACTCCGGCAACAGAAACACAGCAGAAATAATACTGAAAAGTTCATTTATTAAAGCAAGTGGTGTAAGCGCTTTCACACCAATAGGTCTGAAGAAGCACCTATTGGTGTGAAAGCGCTAACACTATTTGCTTTAATAAATGAAGTTTTCAGTTTTATTTCTGCTGTGTTTCTGTTGCCGGAGTTTATTTTTGGTTATATCATTTTAAAGCAAATATATGCATCTAAAAGGACAAAAAACAGTGTTGAAAAGTTGGAGCAAGCTTGGAGACATGATAGCAGCAATGGCAGTGACAAGCATGGTGTACTCCTAAAGACGACAGGGTTTCATGGGAAAGGGAAGGAGCTAGAGCTTACAGGAGTCTTGTTTCTGAAAACAGAGTGCCAAGGCAGCAATGTCTTCCAATGTCTGGACAAGACCAGAATAGATTAAATGGTTCCAAGCCACCTAGAAATATTCTCTTATAATGCACTGTCTTTAAGTGGAGAGGATATGTAGACAGTGATAATATTTAAACTGTTTAAAGCTTAAGCCATTGTAGCCATCTTTTAATGT
>NC_056746.1:1365126328-1365136328 GCF_019279795.1 Protopterus annectens
GACCAGCATTAGCACATACAAATATATAGTAGGCAAATTAGTAAGAACAGTTTTTATAATAACTGCTGATTTTTTGCTGCCCTGCGTTATTCGGTTTCTTTTGCAATTAGTATTTTATTTCTTGTTTATTAGTGGAACCTTATCCAGTCCTGAGAGTTTACAATGCCTTGCCTACATTAGTCTCTGATACTGGTTCAGGTAATTAATCCCACCTTGTTCCCTGTTCATGTAAATGTGTTTCCATGTGTAGTTTAACGGTGTCGCTTTGATCTTACTGTCTTTCATAGTTCCTTCCTTTCTGGAGTGGTTCTCTCACATTTTCATATTGGTGGCTGCTATACTTACATCTTGCCATCTCCACCTCTCCTCTCTCCTTACTACTTTCCCAGTGAAAAAAGTCAAGTTAGCTTTGCCTCCTTTTATATGTCAGACTCTTCCTTCTTCTTGCTACCCTAATTACCCTTATCTGTACCACCTGGAGTAACATAACCTCCCTTACCCTCCAAAGCATTCAAACCTGGTCACAGTAGCTGGTAACTTCCACTGTCTAACAGATGAACAGAAATCCTCTTCTAGCTTCAGATTTCATCCCTGACTTATATACTCCAAGTATTTTTGGGCCTGATTCCACATCCAATTCATCTTGCTTCCCATGTTTTCATGGAATGGTTGATTTACTTTTGTTCAAGTGTTCTAAAAATAACAAGGTACTGTCAGTTTCTAATGAGCCGATGAGATCACCTGACAAAATTTAAAAGTAAAGGATATTACTAAAAGAGTAGATCACAAGTAAAATGTAAAATAAAGTATGAAATATCAGTGCTCTAAGCATGTACACTGAAACATTCCCTAGTGATATTCTGAGATCTGCAGTTGCAAGTTCTGGAATTATGAAAGAGAAATGGAAAAACTAGGGTTAAAAGCAAATATCATCTCTCTTTGTTCTTTAAAGGTCGCTTTTTGCCAGGGGTAAGGCCCACTGCACTCCTAATATATGAAGCTGCCCCATACACTTGCTCTAAGATGTCAGTATTGCAGAGAAAAGGGAATGCTCCATGGAACAGAGATCTTAGACTTAGTACATGTAAGTCTCATTTTCACATATTCAGTGTTTTCATTTTGGGACTGGTAATTTACGAGTCTCAGAATGTGAAAGTATTAACGCATCGTAAAACTAATTTCAAACTACTGTCACCATTTAGTCCGGGACATATACTTCCCATAATACCAAAATCCATTAGTTTGTACTCCATTTACTTAGTATTATTAAAAATATCACATTTGCAACTATTTAAGTTCTAGAGATGTCAGCTGCCCAGAGGAGTAATCATTCAGGCAGCCATAAGGGTTCTTTGCACACTCATTAGCATCCCATTAATGAGGTTGTTGTTGCAATGGCCCAACTCCCACCACTACGTGGGAAGAAGTTTGACCTACATCACCATGGGAGCTGCTATATTTTCCCAGGCACATGCTTCTGTGTGCTTGCTTCTGTGAACTTACTTCATGAAGGCTACCACCATACAGGCATGACATTCCACGCGCCACTCTGAGGACCATATTTAAATATTGATGCCACTTCTCTGAGTGGTTTTGCACTAAGGGGTCTGCATCAGGTAGCTCCTGCCTACAAATACTGACTCAGTGTCCAGTAGATGCTGTTAAATATTAATAACCTTAAAACATCAACCAAACGATGCATCTCCAAATTGGTGCCAACCTTAATCTGAATCTCTTCAGGATCTTAATGCTGAGAACTATGTTAGGGTCAGTGGCCATAGCAAAACAGAGCAGGATAAAAGCAGACCCAGTACTAGGTGACAGAAAGCCGTAATTTGCATACGGGATGTGGATTGCTACTGAGAATCTGTTAGGTGAAAACAGGATAATGGCAGTTGCAGAAAATCCTACATTGGTCCCCTGTAAATATAAGCATTTCGTTAACATCGGTATAGTGTAGAAAACTTATTAAATATCTCCCCTTTACAAAAGGTAATTCAAATGTGAACACACACCCATGTACATGTTACCAACTTAGGAGCAAGTTTTACATCTACATTTAGCTTACAAGAGAAGGAGATCAGTCTGCTTTTATGAGGCTTGTAAATCACTTTAAACTATAAGTACACATATGGTTATCCATGGTTAAGAATTTAAGAATAACTTGACGGAGTATCTCATGAAGGTGATGTAAGGGGATGAACAGATTATTACCTTTCCATATCTGGCCCTTGTAGATACACATTTTCATTAATGTCCTTGGAGAGACTGTGACTTTATTGTGACTAGGATGGCCTCATCCTCTTAGGATGATTATCTTAGATGAACTTGCTTATCCTCTTCTGCCAACTCGATTGTCCATCTGAGCTACTACTTAACCTTCTGTCTCCTGAGTCATAGCTAGGGCTTTATCCCACTACATCACCAGAGCTGTCTCCTGAGTCATAGCCAGGGCTTTATCCCACTACATCACCAAAGCTGTCTCCTGAGTCATAGCCAGGGCTTTATCCCACTACATCACCAGAGCTGTTTACTGGTCATAGTCAGGGCTTTATCCCACTACATCACCGGAGCTGTCTCCTGAGTCATAGCCAGGGCTTTATCCCACTACATCACCAGAGCTGTCTCCTGAGTCATAGCCAGGGCTTTATCCCACTACATCACCGGAGCTGTCTCCTGAGTCATAGCTAGGGCTTTATCCCACTACATCACCGGAGCTGTCTCCTGAGTCATAGCCAGGGCTTTATCCCACTACATCACCGGAGCTGTCTCCTGAGTCATAGCCAGGGCTTTATCCCACTACATCACCGGAGCTGTTTACTGGTCATAGTCAGGGCTTTATTGCACTACATCACCGGAGCTGTCTCCTGAGTCATAGCCAGGGCTTTATCCCACTACATCACCGGAGCTGTCTCCTGAGTCATAGCCAGGGCTTTATCCCACTACATCACCGGAGCTGTTTACTGGTCATAGTCAGGGCTTTATTGCACTAAATCACTTGAGCTGTTTACTTTCACAACTATTTAAACAAATCAATTGCTGTAATTGAAATATAAAAAAATGTTGTGATCCCACTATTGTAGCATGCCTATACAATGTACCGTTACAGTTCTTCTTCTTAATTTTAGAACTCTGCTCTGTGATTCTTTGTTTCAAGTTACAGCTCATAGGTGAATGTTAGGCTAATTGTAAGCCTAACTAATAACCAAATGTCAGAATTAAATGATGTACTTTGTGTCTATAAGGCAAAGATCTAATCATTATGCCAAACCCTCCTTTGCATTTGCTAACACAAAATGCAGGGCATAATGTTCATCTGGCTATATAGACAATGTTGGAACAGCAACAGTCTACGTAAAAATGAAAACTTCATACAGAGGATAGAGCTCTATGCTGATGCGACCCCCCCCCCACAGACTTAGAAACAAAAGCTGACACTATGGAAGTGCAGCTACATGAGAAGAAACAAATGAGCTTAACAGCCAGCTATAGCTATGTGTTAATCAACACTGATTCCAGCTCTGCACAAAGTAGTTCTCACAGAAATCAACCTGTCTTATCTAGGATTTTCACATTAGTTTCCCTGCCAGCACTTGTAAGATAAGCAGCTTGAAGTTCACTGGATTATTCCTGCTCCCATCTTGACCTTGATTTGAAGATTTATTTCTATAAATCTGTATATATATATATATATATATGTGTGTCTGTCTGTGTGTGTGTGTGTGTGTGTGTGTGTGTGTGTGTGTGTGTGTGTGTGTGTGTGTGTTTATGGGGTAATACACTGATCAATATTGATCAATTTTAGGATCAGCCTGGAAGAAATACAAAACATTTCACAAATAAAAAATGCAAAAATTGAAGAAATAACAGAATGGTTCAGACTAATTACACAGAAAAAAAAACAGTGTATATACATTCCAGTGAAAGCACAATTAAGGAAAATTCTAGGTCTTCAGTATCTGTCCTATGTGGATCATCTGAAATCACTGTCACTTTATTCTGTTTCATACAGACTCCTCAGAGGTGAGCTCTGCCTTCCATACAAGGCAATCTCTGACCCTGCTTTATTGTAAATGCTGCATATCCGTAAGTCAAATGGTACACGGGTTACTCGCTGTATAGACCTTAATCTGGTATGTGACATACCTGCTGGAAGGACAGATTTGTCTACCAGAGGTTACCACACCTTTGGAACAGACTCCCACTTCATGTCAAACAGAGTACCTCTTTGGCCCTCTTTAAACTCAATCTGGACAATTGAATGAGTGAATGTAAATTCACACCAGCGGTTCCTCCTGTGTCCCTCTTGGACAGGGGCAGTAGGTGCTGATCATGGAAATAAGGGTAAAAACTTAGCTAGCCTAAGGGCCCTACGACCATTAGCCCAGTAACTTCCTATGATCAAGCAGAATGCAATGTACAATATATACATTGATTCCTAAAGTAGGCCAGATTTTTATTTCTAAGTAGATTTCTGTCAGGTGATATGCTAGCATACCGGTTGAATTTCTAATGATGCCTGGATACAGGCTATTTGGTATCTGTGCATACTTTATTATGTTTTAGTACAGCCATGTCTCTTTCCACCTCCTCCTTCTCTGTCTTGGTATCAACTCTGTGCTATCACCACTCTGCCCTAGTTCCAGTCCAGCATTACAACCTTCCATCCCTTTCCTTCATGAAGTGTGAGACAACATATTCATTCACATTTAATATCTACTTATTTTCTGCTTTCAGTAATTACCATGCACTCCTTACTCACCCAGGCCATGACTGACTCTTTATTCTCCTTTTGACAGTTTACTTAAATAGCCCTTCCATTGACTCATTTCGCCAGTTACTGCATTCACCACTTTTGTCATCTTTCAAGTTGTCTCTTTTTATTGTGGTTCCACCACCTTCACAGTATGTCATTGTGGTCTTGTACCACCAGCGTCTCTAATTACAGTTCTTATATGTAACTGTAGATTTCATATTGTTCTGATAGTTTTGCTATCTCAAAAAATCATGATTTTATATATTTTGTTTCTTACTTTCACATTTTGATGAACCCATGTATTCTGTGTAAGGGGCTCCAAGAAAATGTTAACAAGAAATTATGCCAAAATGGATGGTTAACTCAACTCTTTCTTTGCAATCTGATTTTTCAGAGCCATCTTTTACTCTTATATATTAATTTAAATTACTTTAGGGTCTGTGCTAAGGATATCAGGCTGTATACTGCTTTCTGGCTTCAGTCTTGCATATCATTTTCTGCAGAATGATTCAATCAACACTGTCAAAAGCATGCGTTTAACAAGCTAGGCTTATAGCTGCTTTCTGTGAACATTCTTATTTTGCTTTATTTTGCATTTCAATGATTACTTTTTAAACATTATTTGCTACTTAAAGTCACTGAGCATCTTAAAAGGAACAAGGAATGAGAATTTTTAAATCACAGGATCATAGGAGATTACTAGGCTATCGACCCAGAGGTAATTTCAAGCCTAGCCATTTCATTCCATGTAATACCACAGAAATGCTAGTTGAGTCCCAAGATTGCATTTAGTAATTACTGCCATGTCCAGGAGGATTGTGGGCACTATCCCTGGTAAGAAGTTATGGTGCCCCATACACTCATCCAGGTTCCTTTTGAACAGTGCCATAAAGGTGCTCTGTTTCACATGAATTGGTAGCCCATTCCAAAGATGCAGCAGTCGCTGAGACATAAATCTATCCTTATAACATGTCCAATTTAAATTGCAGGGCATATTTAGCTCCCTAGAATGGGTAGTCCTAGTTCCGTTTAATTTAAATTTTCTTCTGCTATACTCCTTTGTTATTTCTACAAACTGAAAATGATGTTTCAGTGTCACTTCACAGGAATCATTTTCTGCAAATACAGGTCTTCCAGCCCATGATATTTTTTTATTTCTTCACCATTTCATCTGTAATATCTATTTGTTAAATAAAAAAAAAACTGTCAATATTGGTGTAGATTTCCCACATTGATTTCTGAGTCTGGTAATGGCAAGTTTTTTGCAAGTGCTGTCCCTAACAAATCTTTCCAAAATGCAGTCCTCTCCGCCTTCTTGATTTCCTCTTCTTCTTGCCGTACCCTTGATTCTAGTCCATTCGGTTTGTTTTACCTCCTTAGAAATCTTTTCCGAGATCTCAGTTGTTGTTTAACAGACTCCATGTATGTCTGCTGTTTACTCACTAGTCATGGGAAAGCAAGGCCAGCCTTTCCAACTCCCAATGAACTCCTTCAAAATATTTAGATTCTGCTATAAAGTTAATTTCTTCCATCACCACAATAGATAATGGATTCACACACTAACTGAAAACTATGTTAAATGGTCGACTTTTATTTTACACCTTTTAGTATTTTTAAATTTGGATAAATGGACTGAACCCAGCAAATATTCCTTACCTTTCTTTGTCTTCTTGATAGCTATTCCATCTTTCTGTTCTCCAGTTTGAAACATTTGCTTCTAGAAAAGCCTACCCAGATTAAGGTTTTCTAAAAAGCCAACCTGCTTTCCTGTACCTAGTTTCTTTTCTATTTTAGATATTTCCAGAAATAATTTTGAAAATACCAACATTTTGCTGGAGTAACAGGCAAAAAGACAGATTTCTGGCCATTTTTCCTTAACTGAGAAGCTGTCCAGGCAGATATTCATGCCTTTTACTTGTTTTTGTGTTGGGCTCACAAATAAGTGTTCAAAATTATTCAAGGTTATTCTTAAGTATGCTAGATTTGCATCAGTAATACATTATTTATAAGCCTTAGTAGAACCATTTAGCATGGAATAATATGTTTTTGTCATCCTGGTATTTTCACGCCCTGGCTGTTGAACTCATTCATATGTATTCCCTGTTTCTTAGATCTCCATTTCATGTCCTAAAACCTGTTACTACAAATCACTTCTGATAAATCCTGCCAGAACTAACTATATGATCTATATGATTTGCCTCTGACACATTTTTTTCCATTATTTCATTTAATTACCTGCAAGATCAATTCTTCCAATTGGCTACTGGTTAAAAGAAGATGCGAGTTCAGATACGAGACCCCCTTTTTTGTCCCCATGTGCTTATTTTACATTTAATGAAAAATATTCCAGTTTAAGGTTATACTTTATATTGGCTCCTTTAATGTATCTGTAACACTGTAGTTGATGTACTGATGGTGCATTTTGGAGATAGAAGTCTAGTGTGAATAGCGCATTTAACAGCTTTGCATTAAATGAACAAATCTAAAGATGCCATTTATTCATATGTCTACTATGTCTCCAACCCATGATTCTTCAGGCACTCTGCTTCTCTAGCTGGATTTTTCCACAGAGACTAATCAGTGGTCATCTCTGTGGCTTATAATGAATAACCATCAACAATTGAAATCACCCTAAAATTTCACCTGGCAACTAATAAACTATGCAACTGTACCACAGCTACACATTGAAGTATGCAATTCTTACTTTGTCCACTATGGCTACTAGACAAGTGTTTTAATATACTGTTTTTAACTCTATTAACAGTATTTTCAAAGCATGTATTTCCTTATTCTGATATACTTTGTAAATAATGTTTGTTGACCAATTGCTTTGAAATAATTTGTAAGTATTTTTCTTTTTAATTGCTAAACATATATTCTTTGTTTTAGAGCTTTTTTCTTTGAGCATGCATTGAAAATGTGCATGTCACTTCCCAGAATGACTTTCTTAGTAAACAAGCAAATAAATGAATCATTTATACTGCTCCTACAGTAAATGTTATTCTAATAGGCTCTACCACTGTTTTCATTTTCCCCAGAAGTTCCTAATAATCTTCACAGATGAATCTAATGTGAAATTAACAGACAGATGACAGTTTAGTGTCAGATGAATTCTAGCCTCACAAATAATAAAACACCTTTTGGGTCAGTTGCATTTAAATCTGCAGTGGTTTACCACCCATAGCATGTGTAATACTCCTGTAATGTAACATGTGTAATACTCCTGTAACATCACATGTGTAATACTCCTGTAACGTAACGTGTAATACTCCTGTAATGTCACAGGTGTAATACTCCTGTAATGTAACATGTGTAATACTCCCGTAACATAACGTGTGTAATACTCCTGTAATGTAACCTGTAATACTCATGTAATGTCACATGTGTAATACTCCCGTAACATAATGTGTGTAATACTCCTGTAATGTAACGTTTAATACTCCTGTAATGTCACAAGTGTAATACTCCTGTAATGTAACATGTGTAATACTCCCATAACATAACGTGTGTAATAGTCCTAAAACATAACGTGTAATACTCCTGTAATGTCAGATATGTAATACTCCCATAACATAATGTGTGTAATACTCCTGTAATGTAATGTGCAATACTCCTGTAATGTAATGTGTAATTCTCCTGTAATGTAACATGTGTAATACTCCCATAACATAACGTGTGTAATACTCCTGTAATGTAACGTGTAATACTCCTGTAATGTAACATGTGTAATCCTCCTGTAATGTAACATGTACAATACTCCCGTAACATCACAAGACATCTACAACAACTGGAAAGGCCACAAAAATACCTCACAAAGAGGATTACTGGCCTCAAACAGATGCCTTACGCAGACCATCTCAAAAAACTCCAGCTTTACTCCGTTGCATATCGCCTACTCAGAGGCGATCTCTGCCTAACATACAAAGCTATGTCAAACCCAGAGCTGTTGGACATGCTCCACTTAAAGAAATCCCAATCCCTCTGAGCTGCACACTCTAGGGACCTAAACCTTGTCACCACAATAAACAGAACATGTTGGAGGGATAGATTCCTGCCCTAAAGACTTCTCATACTCTGGAACAGACTACCTATCTATGTCAAACACAGCTCCTCATTAGCACTCTTCAAGAAAAATCTTGATGATTGGATGGGTAATAAGAAATTCACCCCGGGGATCACTTCTGTGGTTCTGCTTGACAGGGGCACAGGAAAATAATTTTCTTGGGCGGCGAAAGCCAGGGTACCTTTTTGGCTAGGCTTGTATAGGCCCTATGGCCAAAAGCCTAGTACCTACCTATGAACCTATGAACCTATAAACATAACGTGTGTAATACTCCTGTAACATAATGTGTAATACTCCTGTAATGTCACATGTGTAATACTCCTGTAACGTTAAGTGTAATACTCCTGTAATGTAACATGTGTAATACTCCCGTAACATAATGTGTGTAATACTCCTGTAATGTAGCGTGTAATACTCCTGTAATGTCACATGTGTAATATTCCTGTAATGTAACACGTGTAATACTCCTGTAACATCACATGTGTAATACTCCTGTAATTTCACATGTGTAATACTCCTGTAATGTCACTTGTAATACTCCTATAATGTCACATGTCTAATACTCCTGTTGCCATTACAGCTTGATACTTCTGCTCCATATTATGTTTGTCTCCTGGTGCCTCATTTAACTATGGCTTATACAGCCGTATCCTGCACACAACTGAAGCTGCAGTCAGGATCCTTCAACAATTGTATTTGAAGCTGTTTCTTGCATATAGAGTTTTTGGAGTAACACCCTGATGAAAAAATGATTCAGGTTTCCTTCACTAGGAAATGACTTAACTGATTCTCCTGCTTGAGGGATGATAGCGATTTTTAGTACTTATACATTGTCATTTCCCCACGTAGAACTCAGTAGGTGATCGGATGTGAGTGGCAGGGATGTGAGCCATCACAGTGCAGCTGGGGTAAGCTTTTTTATGTCTTGGTCTATGAACTATACAGGAAGCAAAAGTGCAAGGACATAGAGCTGATAAAATAGCCATTGTTCCATGATTGTGACCTCTTCGCGGATGAATATACTTTTCCCACAACTCCCCTCCACAGAACTTTGTATTTCTTTTTCTTCCGTCTCCAAAAACCCAAATGATTCACTAAGAAAGGAAAAACAAAGCATCTGCTCATCTGATACCACTTCTAACAACCTTCCTACACAAGAACTGAAGAGCTAGTTTGAGTTA
>NC_056746.1:1365146328-1365156328 GCF_019279795.1 Protopterus annectens
CTATGGTACCTTGCTGGCTAGGCTTACATAGGCCCTTGGGTCGATAGCCTAGTACCTACCTATGAAACTATGAAACTACGCCCTAGCCAACATAAACCCTTTAAAAAGCATCTAAGGCACAATAGCACTTGGAAAACCTTTGGGATACATGGCTTGGCCCCAGTGGTCTTTAGCCTAGTATATCCAATGAACCAATGAAACTATAAACCTAGTAAAATGGTTCACCACAAGCATGTACTTTTCCAGAATAAAAATACAATTCAGATTTTCTTTGTCTTTCCATAAGTAAGCCTGTTCTCAATGACTGAACATAACTATAATGCGTTATTTAATTACAACAGAAAACTGAAAGAGAAAAATCCTGACAGTATGATTTAATATGCTGGCATTCTACCTGATGATTGGTGGTTTATCAGTTGCCTGTAATCAAGAGTCACTTTCATTAACAGTTTTATTTTTACTTAGATGTTGCAACTGCATATAGACGACAAAAGTCTTAAATCAAGAATATAAACTGTTTCACATTCTTCTTGATTGTGTGATCTTGGAGCTAGGATAGGCAGCAAACAGGGGCTATTGGAGATACAGGCCTCCATATGGGTGTGCAGGGCACATGCTTTATTGCACTAGGTGATATCAAAACAATCAAAACAGGATTAGTCTATTAAGTTTAATCACCTCTGATTTAAATTTAAGAATGAGAAATTGTAATAGTGAAATTGTGAAATTGTACGAATAGTACATTTCCCTTCATCACAGGGCCATGTGATCTTAGACTTAGTATATTTTTAGATGCAGACTTGTGGAGGGCACCGTCTTCAGTGCTCGGTTTACAATTGCCAGTTAACCTGCAAAAAAATGCTATGAATTGTTATTGATGTTGTAAGTTCGAGACTTGATTTTTCCTTTATATTTCAGTTTGATATTATTCAATTATTCGATGTACTATAGACTTTTTTTTATCAGTGTGTGTGGGTTTGTGTAGGATGTGAAGATCTCATACTGTTAATTTAGTATATAAGGAAATAGTCTGCAACATCATTTAGTTTATTGGCTGGCTTTCAGTGAGCTGCCATTTACTAAGATTGCCACTTAACAAATTGATAAGACCCCATGTTACCAAAAACACAATGAAGTGGTCTCCCAGCCACAGAATACAGTGAATGTATTTGGGAAAAAAAGTAATGGATTACACAAAAAGCCAACATATATATCAGAGCACTATAGAGACGAGGGAAAATATCCATTATATAATTATATATGATAATTACTGCCACAAGTACATTTTTTGGGGAAAAATATTACATATTTTTAAATGCAATAAAAATATTATAAGCTATCAAAACTGAACAATTCAGCACTATATTTACATCATTCAACTAAAAATGCAAGCTGAAGACCGACGTATACGTGAGATCACACCATGTATAAGTCTAAGATGGATAAAATGTTAAGTTTTTATAGAAGATAAGGCATGCAAAAAACAGATACAGGCCTCTTGCCAGTTAAGAAAC
Source organism: Protopterus annectens (assembly GCF_019279795.1). NCBI lineage: Eukaryota > Metazoa > Chordata > Ceratodontiformes > Protopteridae > Protopterus > Protopterus annectens. The sequence goes on from NC_056746.1 coordinate 1,365,147,843, forward strand.
AATTTTATTTTTGAATTTGTGGATGAGTTTCAGTCCCTTAACTACTTTTCATACAAAATGCAAAAATTATTAGATCTAATGTATTTGGAACTTTATCCTCACATTATAATGTAATATTTAATGAAAGCAGTTACTATCTCAATTCTTATATTGTTTTGAGGATCTATAGTCTAAGAAAATGAACTCTAGGCAAAGTGTGAGGAGTGATAAAGCATTGTATATTATATAGACAGCTAATAATAACATTTACTGAGCTTGAAAATGATGTGCAAAACAGAAAAGATATGCATATTATAGACATGAATAAAAAATCCATGTAAAATGTGAAATAGTTGCCTAAAACCTAATCGAGCATCTAATAAACTCTAACATTATTTTAAAATAAGTCACTACACTGCACAAAATGGTATAATCTCCCTGCCTCCAAACTGACACCCATTAATTATAAAAGTTTAATAGCATTTCCGTATTTGCCAGAAGAAAAAGCATAGACAAATTCTGGTGTCTCGTGTCATACGCATTTAGACATATAAACAGCTGTGGTAAAACACAATACTTTTTAAAGAACAATGACTCTGATGAGTGAACAGTGTAGAAGAGACTAATTAAAGCACAATTTCAAGCAAGATGCAATTCTTTGTTAAAATGAAAGGTATTTTTCTTAAATCATTTGTTGCAGACATGCAGCAGAAACAGCTCAAAGTTACATGATTAAATGACCTGGAGTTTAATTGATATAGCCTACATAATTATCTTAAATTTGAATGTAGTTAAATGATTATCAGGAAAAAGAAGAAGACTTGAGTGAAAAGGCACTTAAAACTAGAGAAGGCAATACAAGATGGAAATTGTCAATTGCTCAAATTGTTGACAGTAAATTTTACAAGACCAGTTATTAGTTGTAATGGAGTATTGTTACAGAGTGGCCCAAATCTGAAACGTACCAGCTGAGATAGTTACATCTCCTCACACCACACTTCAGATAAGTGCAAATAACTGGCAAATATCGTCTATAAAAATGAATATTATTTTAAACAATACAGTATTCAGAATGGTTAAAATGAAGAATGTCAATACATCATTTGACATAGGTAATATAAATTACGATATGCAATTCTCTGAAGATGAAAATGGGCCAATGATGATAATGAAGCCTGTAACAATGAATTCTCCTCTCAAATGCTGAACATCTAACCCAGACACAGACTTTCATGAACCACAACAAAATAGCACAAAGCTACATCCTTCTGTTCCTCAATATTTTCTAACTGTGTGATAAATCCAGATGATGGAAAATTCATTGAATCCTACTCAGTGTGTTAATTTATCTCCACCTGTTTAGAATATTGCAGTTTCGCACCAGTGACACTCTTGGGTCTTTGTGTACCCCCCCTTATTTCATAACAAAGTCCGCAGCGACCTTTAATTTCATGCTACTTGAATTCAATCTCTTTGAAGTTATCTTCTGTCTCACGTAAGTGTTTCTATATCATTGCACAATAATGTAATTTTGTCTTAGAGAAGATCACAACTCGTATCAGACAAATGACATTCATGGGGAATCCTAGAGCTGCTGCACAAGTTTTTTTAGATGTTAATGATCTGAGGTTTCCCATTTTGATGTAGCACAGCTTACGACTTACTGTTTATATCAGGAGTTTTGTATGTCTTAAAAGAGAATATAAATTTACATTTCCCATGAAATAAAGCAATTTTCTAATTGCCAGAGTACATAAATAAATGCTTTGTGAAATAATCTAAGTGCATATGGTGGTATTAACATAATTAGTGATGAAGTAAATTCACCAATAAGTGCAATGGGCACCTCTTGCTTTTACGTGAGAATGCAGAATGTACAGAGCTATATCGACGATAAATGTTAGCAGTCAAGCAGTCTATTTTCCAGACTGTAAAAACAAGAAATGGTATGCAAGTGCATTCCAAGATGGTGGTAAATAGTTTTTTTTTGTTATAGGGGTAACATGACCTTTAGGAATGTCCGCAATATTCTGACCACTACATTGACATGATTGTGATCACTACATTGGCATGATTGTAAACAGCAAGCACAGAAATAACAAATAAGTGCTCCACTCCACAGCAAACAAATAATAAATGTACTGGGTAAATTATCTGCAATGTTCTTTTTAATGAACAGTTGTGCATAGCCTAAAACAAATACGTGCTTACTTTAAATATCACCAAAAAGACCCTTTGAAATATTGACTTTATGACCCTGCCAGCAATAGTCATCTAGAAAGCACTTCTCATAATTGCATATCCTAGAAGAACAGCTTATGGACATATACTGGATATAAATGCTGTCTGTGTTTAAAAACGTATGTGGCAGTAAGATGCACCTATTGTAGCTTAATATTTGTTGTGCAGATGGAAATTGCAAAATGTCATTAAAATATCCATTAGCATTGTTTGTTCAGAAAATGTTCCAAATGACTCAGGTATACTATAAATATTTATATTTACATTTATATGCACATTTGCATACATTTAGCAGTATCCATGGCACAGCAGATAGCATGCTCAACTTTGGTGTAGAAGGCTATGGGTTCTATTACCGCACCAGGAAGATGGATTCCTGATGCTGCAGTATAGCATAAGAGGAGATGTTGCACACCTGAGCATGTCATCCTTACAATGAGACATTAAACTGAGGTTCCAACTGCTTTCTTTTCTATGTGTAACACAGCCTTTAATTGGTCATGACTGAAGGGGGATCATGGACCAGACCAACTTCTTGGTAAATGAAGAAGAAAACATCATAAATATAAGAGCCCTATACTAATTTATAACTCTTAGTACAAAACTCCTAACCAGAAGAAGTACAGGAGGCAGACTCTGGTGGACTTTTCTGGTTAAAGAAAGCAGTATTCAGACACTATTCTGAGACATCAACTATGTCTATGGGCAGTGAATAAAGCATACACAAAAATTACTTATCTTTTGGAATGGCACACGCACACACACACACACACACACACACACACACACACACACACACACACACACACACACACAAGCAAACACACACACACACACACATGCACACATGCACACATGCACACACACACACAACACACGCACACACGCACACTGCAGAGGAATTAGACTTTTTCACTTCTGTATTGTACTAAACAGAAGCATGAACATTAAGTTTCAGTATTTGTTTGAGTTCTTTATCCAAAACTAAACACTATACTGAGAAATTCAACGTTTTCCTTTTTCTTTGTTACTTGAAGCAAAAGGATATCATGTGGCATAAGCATTTACAGATCAGCCTATTCTAGCTTCACTAACATTTTAAGTAAAACACATATTTTATAGACACGTTACTCTTCAGAAACTCCAAGGCTAAGAAAATGGCTCTAAGTATATATTTTGCAGATGCACTGTATATTTTCATCCCACTGTGATTGTTGAATGTGTTACTTGTTTTCTGCACTTTTTTCAAAGATTCAAACTGCTTTTCTAACTGCTGTAGGGCTACTGCGCTAAGTAATTACAGTGTATCTTGTCGAATTGTTAAGTTAGTTCCAGGCATCTGTTTGCTGTTCCCAACACTTGGGCCCCAAACCAGTCATTTTACATTAAGAGAGTCTAAGTCTGCATTCTTGTGTCAGGAGAGGACTAATTTTAATTATCTGAACTGGGAATTACTGATACAAAGCTCATTGTCTGCTTATCTAATTGGTCTGTGGCCTTAGGTAGTATTAAACTTGTGTTTTTTCTAAGTGTATTCAAGCACTGTGTTTAGGTGAAGGTGCTCTTTGTAAAGTGGTGGTTTATGGTGCCTTGTATGTACACAAATGCCAAAAGGTGACATTTCCCTATACAACTACCTCAGAACTTTACCCCAGTTGCATGGCACTCAGCAGGTAACAAGTTTGCACAGTGAGCAGCACTTGCACGTTCATATGGAAATATTATTTAGTTAGTATCACCCTATCTTAGCACCTATAGGGCTATCACTGGGTAAGTCAGCAGCTAGTTTTGGTTCAAGGCAGCACTGCACAGTAGGTCAGCTGAACTACAGCAAGCAGATACCCCCACCTTGTCCCATTCATCCACCCATCACTCATATCCCTTGTAAGTATATTAAGATTGGCAACCATGAATGGGCACTTTCCTACCATCTCTGTTTCCAGCTGGGTGGACATGGGCATCCTGACACAATGTAGCAATTGTCTCACATACACTGACAACCACTTAATTCTTAAACAGACAAATACAGTACATGAGTGATTAACGTAGACATTGCCACTGGAGGCCAGACTCTCACATACAAACATTAAATGCAACAAACAGGTTGTCAATGACTCACACATACTACTCACTGCACTGACCACCAGCTTAGACCTACATATGCAGAGGTGCTCACATGTAACTGTCCCAGGCCTCAAAGGCCTCAGGCCTCACAGGCACAGTCCTCAGAAACCCTGCATTCACACAAACAAGATACACACCAGCACAATACATAAAGACATATCTCATTGTGTCTCAGCTACCAAGCCCATACGGCAAAACATTTCACAACCCAACATTTTAGTCATAGGTGACTTCACTGTGAGATACAGAGACATCCCACTTACAAGGCTGGATAAAGAAATGGTTACAGTTAGTTGCAGTTCAGGGGCCAGTATCCAGCAGATCATGTAAGCACTCAGGTTACTCACCACCAAGCACCAGTATGACTCTGTCATTCTCCACATGGCAGTGAATGACCCGAGATGTACCTCTCTGGATCATATGAAGAGAGACATGACTCAACTATCAGAATGTGTCACAGACAGGTATGAGCCTGACATTGATAAGCATTCTACCATCTCCAAGGATGATGCCATAATACAGACAGAAAATGATGGACTTAACAATTGACTTAGCTACTGGTGTCATTCCAAAGTGGTCCAATACTTGTCAGCCTGGAAAGGCATGGTCAGCAGACACTCTGCTTTGTCAGGGATGGTCTCCACCTGTCATCTGTAGGCTTTTGGATATTGGAAGGCAGGTTGTTGGCCTGTAGTTTTTAGGATAGCTTGCAGGTTCACTCTTAAGTAGGAGTATTGTTTTACCTGTTGTTTGTTTTCCCCGCATAATACAAATTACATTGTAATTTGTTTTATGTGGGGGAAACAAATCGAACTTTCAAGGTTAAGTTGCAAGAACATTTGGTTGACATTAAGAATAAAATGGCAGAAAGTCCCCTGTCAGTACACTTTGACTTGTATCATGATGGGGATGGTGGTTGAGTAAGGGGGTAGTATTTTAGAAAAAGTTAAAATTAGCCATGGTATGCTTTTGAAAAATCGGCTACTTTATAAAGAAATTATTTTTATTCTTAAATTTGGAACACTGGTTCCTAAGGGAATTAACTGTGACTTTAATTGGAAATTGCTATTATAATTTTATTCAGTTATTGTTTAATTGTGTTAATTGTGTTTTAGTGTGTGTACTTACTAACTCTTAATAGGCATAGCATCAAAGGCACTAGAGATCTGATATTTTAATAAATTTCTTTGGATTTGTGTTGATTTCCTGGCATTGCATTTTTTTATAAAATAGTTATGCGATGCTTGATTCAGAAGATGAAAGCAACGGAAAAGGAGACGACATTCTGGAAAAAGAAATGTGCCTTTATATTGATAATAGAGTAAGAGAAAAACAGCAAAATTAAAGGGAGTCTTCACTGACATATCAATGAAAAACATTCAAGGAATAGATTTACCCCATATTTGGAATGAATTGCGCTTAAATGTTAAACTGAGTGATACCCTTGCATCCTTCATGTGCCTTGATGATTGGATGGCCATCTACAAATTCATACCTGGCCTAACTTTCCCTTTTAGAAGCTGGACATACATTATGAGGATGGGTATTTGGCAAGGAGCAAATGGTATTACATTATTATGAGCCTACAATGTATAACAACTTACAAATCATAACAAGATAAAGGGTTAATATTAATACTTTTACTGTGAATGGAAACAGCATAAAAGGAGATTTGAAAATATGTGTTCTTGACTGGTATAGGAGTAAAAGCAGATATAGCAAATACGTAGCTTGTGGATATAAAATATTTAAATTTGATGCAACGAAAACAGCTTTAAAAATATAGGGAAAGGTAATATGAAAAATGTTCAGGCAGAACAGTTCTGATTAAATATAAAATAAGATGAAGAAGTAGGTAGATGTATTTATGGACAAGATGGGAAGATTTTTAACAATACATATAAGGAAATAAGAAAGGCCAGTATGTTTATTGACACTTCATGCTTCAATGAATGTAAAACATGTGCAACTATTCTCCAAGTGGACATAATTCTGACAAGTTGTTTCTATTTTAATCTAAGAAAAAATGAAGTAAGAAATTGACAAACAAGGCTGGTATCGTGGAAGAAGTAATGAAGTGTGGTCAGTTAATTTTAGGAGCTGATAGAAAATGTATATATGTGGCAGCATATAAAGGCACCACAATGTAAATGTTGTAGGCTTAAAATGACCCACAAGGGCAGCAAGCCTAGTACATACTCCCAGACCTATGAACATATGAGAGGAAAAGTGACAACAGAAACTGATTCATTTTCATTTACAGAAAATGTTAAGGAAGTAGAGAAATGAAGAAAGTTTTCTTTTTCTTTTTACACCTTGACTGATAACCATTGAACCTCCCTACTCACAAGCCCACCCATTCCTTCGACCATCCTTAGTACTTCCCAATGAAAGTAGCCAGAGAGAGTCATCATGGTGGTGTTTGTACCCTGAATGGAATCCTGGCAACGTGGACATCTGTTTCAACCATATCCCATGACTGGTGGCTTGTGTGCACCTACATAACTACAGATCACCAAAACAATGGTCAACTGGTCCTGCAGCTTCTAGTAATATGCAGTCCTTCAATTACATGGGAGCAGGTTGACTTGACCACAACCTCCACTTACACGGGATCAAGTTGACCTGACTACAGCCATCACTTCTGCCACCCAAAACTTGATGAAGCCAGCACATGCCATTCATTCTCATCCACCCTTGCCCAGTTTTTCCACTGCCTGAGCTGCTATTTAAACTCAGGTAATCTGGGACACAGTGAGAGCTTTATCTCTCTACATTACAGAGCCAGGTTTAAGACAGTGGATCTCACTTACCCTGTAAACATACTGGCCATTTGGGGGGAGGGGCACTGTGATATAATACAGGAAGGATAATTTTTTGAAAGATAATGGGTCAGCGTAGTAGCATGCCTGATATGAAATTGGCTATAATGCACTTATGGAATGACCATATCAATAAGCATCCTTTTTATATCTCATACGTAGAACAATGGTTGTCTTTAAATAAGTGTAAGTGTGATTGTCTCAGTGCAGTAAATGATTGGTATAACAGGAAAATGTATCATTTGTCAGTTTGAAACTTTTTCTAGTGTAGAATAGGTCAGAGTTTTTAAAAATGATGGGGAATATATGACTTAAATAAAAAGTTAGTTAAAGATTTAATAAACAAATAGTGGACAAATTGATAAAGATTATTATGTGGTATATGAGGTAATCTTTTTGAATTCATAGACAGCCCTCCCATGATGCTTTTACACAAAGACATGCAGAACTACTGTGGGCTGTCTTCACAACCATGATACTTGTGAATGACACATTTCAAGGAAGCGGTATTTGCTAATTAGCCAAGTGCTCTCTCCTGGAACTGACTCCGGGAAGGCATTTATGCTGAGTGATTCACTGATCACTCTGCCGTGTAGATCACCACGCTTCCTTCTTGTATCTCATTCAGTATGCATTGACAAAAGGTCATGCATATCCATTCTGGGAGAGGGAAGTGCTGATGTATGCAAGGGACTGTATATGTGAGTGTGTGTGGGAATATGCATGTCTGTAAATGTGTGTGTGTGTGTGTGTGTGTGTGTGTGTGTGTGTGTGTGTGTGTGTGTGTGTGTGTGTGTGTGTGTGTGTGTGTGTGTGTGTGTGTGTGTGTGTGTGTGTGTGTGTGTGTGTGTGTGTGTGTGCGCACCTCTGTCTATGGGTTGTCTGAGTGCGAGTGTCTATGTATGTGTCTGTGTGTCTGTGCTTGCATGTGTGTATATGTCTGTGTGTCCATATTTATGTGTGTATGCATGTCTGTCTGTATGTCTGCTTGTCTGTACATGTGTTTGCATATGTGTGTGTTTGTGTGTGTGTGTGTGTGTGTGTGTGTGTGTGTGTGTGTTGTGTGTGTGTGTGTGTTTCTCTCTGTGTCAGTGTCTGTGTGTCTATCTGTCTGTGTGTGTGTGTGTGTGTGTGTGTGTGTGTGTGTGTGTGTGTGTGTGTTTGTCTGCATGCATGTGTGTGTGTGTGTGTGTGTGTGTGTGTGTGTGGTGTGTGTATGTGTTCTGTCTGTCTCTGTGTATGTGTGTGTGTGTGTGTGTGTGTATGTGTGTGTCGCCATCAATGTGTGAGCGTTTGTCTGTCTGTGCAACTCTGTGTGTC
>NC_056746.1:1365161328-1365167901 GCF_019279795.1 Protopterus annectens
TGGCATAAACCCCTATCTCATCAGGTGGATGGCTAACTGGCTCACAAATAGGACCCACAAGGTCAAATTAGATGCCTCCACCTCTGACAGCAGACCTGTCACTAGTGGTGCTCTCCAGGGATCTGTCCTGGGACCCCTACTGTTTGGCAACTACTTCTCAGAGGTCCAGGCAAAGACAAAACTTTGGAGATGACTGTAAGCTGGGTGCTGTCATTGACTCCACAAATGATGTTAACATACTGCAAGAAGGTCTCACAGCAACAAATGACTGGTGCCAAAGTCATGGTCTTAAGTTAAATGAAAAAAACATGTATTATCATACCATTTGGCAAAAAAACAGCCCCTACTGATGACCACATCATTGGCAATTCCCTAAGCACACAACCTTTGGTGAGAGACAAGGGTACACAAGTTGACAACAATCTCACATTTGACCATCATGTAGTGGCAGTGGTCAGAAAAGCCTTTTACTTGTTTCATCTCATAAGTAAAGGGAGTGTATACACAAAAAAGGAGGTTATTACCTCTCTGTACTCCTCCTTCTTTAGGCCAATAATTGAGTATAATGTCCTGTTTGGTATGTACCTCTCCAAACACCTACATGAACTGGAAAAGCCACAGAAATGAGAATCCATGGCCTCCAACACCTGTCACTCTACTCGGTATTGTACAAATTGCTCAGAGGTGATCTATGTCTCTTCTACAAGGCAATATCGGACCCTGGCCTACTAGAAATGTTCCACATCCATAAGTCTAACTCCTCATGCATTACCCACTCGAGAGGCTTAAATCTAACATGTGACATCAATAAAACCTGCTGGAGAGGCAGGTTCATCTCCCAGAGGCTGCCCTGCCAATGGAACAGACTTCCCATACATGTCAAACAGAGTACCTCGCTGACCCTCTTCAAGTGCAACCTTGATGAGTGGATGGGAAACCACAATTTTGTCCCAGGGGTTCCACCTGTGTCCCTTGTTAACAGGGGCAAAAGATGCTGATTGAGGTTTATTTTTTGGGGATAAACTCTTGGCTAGGCACTAGGCTTGTAAGGGCATCAGGACCATTAGCCTAGTAACCTCTGGTGATGCTATGATCCTATAGATAGACAGCTATAGATATAAAAATACATATATGAGTGTGTGTGTGTGTGTGTGTGTGTGTGTGTGTGTGTGTGTGTGTGTGTGTGTGTGTGTGTGTGTGTGTGTGTGTGTTTGTGGCACAGTTGTGTGTTAATGGTTGTAAGGGAGGAGACCTCAACTGACCACTAATGGATTACAATGTTGCATTTTGTGAATGCTGTCTGCGGGGGTGGTGGCCAACAACCTCCATAATTTGAACTTTGTGCTAGTTGTGGAAGGTATGCAAGGAAGCTTCACTCTCCCCTGCAGTGTAGTGTGCTTAGTACTACATCCAGGGGTTGAGGGTTTGCAGTGGAGGCTGTACTCTCTCCTTTAGTGTGCTTTTCTTAGTGCTGCTTGTGGAGGGGGTGGTTACTGGGGATATGCTGTTTCTGCCAACTGTTACTGTTTTTCAATGTATTTGCAGTGTTTGTAGGCTCCGGCCTGCTTTCTCCATCTCACTTCACCTGTCTGAACTGCTTGCAAGTGTTACTTGTATCCTCCTGCATACTTGTACTGTTGCATTTTAATACATCAGCTTTTTGTACTCTCACAAGTCTGAGTTTACACACTGTGAGTTTTATAACAGCAGGACTAATAGCCATGACTTAGAGTACCCTATAAACCATTAAAGATAAAACATATTTTCTGTAATGTTTTCTGTTAAAATATCTTCTGTTAACAATGTTTTTAAAAAATACATTCACTATAGCAATGAAGTTGATAAAACTGGTTATCTGCATTTACAGTTTGCAAAAACATTGATATATCTGAATGTTTCTTATTGTGTTTGTCATTGTAATCCTTATAATATAAGGGGGGTGTTATAACCAGCTCCTATACTGGGATTTTGTTTTTATTTTCCAGTTCCGAAATAGCTGTAGCTGTTATTGATCACATACTACTTGGGTTTGCGATTCCCTGTCATGTGACAATGGAGCTTTTTTTTTACTTTCATGAGTGGGCCAAAGAAAGATCACAGAGAACCCAATGAACATGTCTTCTCTCTTTGTTCAAGAACAGTTACTTAAATAGATACTGCAGATTCAAAATCAAGACATTCCCTGTACTCTTTTGGATCACTTTTTACTGGAAATTAAAAAAAAAAAAAAAAAAAAGGCAGTAATAGTTCTGAAGCTCATGTAGTACTTTTTAAATAGTTTTACTCCCAATATGAACTTTTTTTTTCTCTCATTTTACACCATCTGAAAATCATGTTAGGTGGCTGATATCTTTAAAACATGTACTGAACTTTGAAAAACTACAATGTACCCCTGGTTATATAAGCATGTTACATTTGGTTTTCCAAGACTGTGTTCCAATATACTGCATGAGGTTAGACATACTGCTGTGAGTGAGTTTTATTTTGGTAATTTTACAAGACACAGTGTCTGGATGTCGGCCTATAACATCCTTTCATTTCCTGATATCATTGGCATCATTGTAGAGCACCAAAGATTTATTACCTCACATGACTTTCAGCTCATTGCTTGAGGAATATTTTCATCCTGAATTTCGCTGCATCTCTGTGAACTAATTTGATATCCTAAATTAATATTCTGGAGAATAATCACGTGGTGTCCATGCACTCCCATGGGGATATGCAGATTCCACGCTCTTTACTCATAGTCAGGAAGTATATATACATACAACAGCAAACCAGCACACTGATGCTATGCTCACATACTACATGGACATAGCCAGCTTTAGGCACCAAGAAACCCTCAGGAAGTGACCTCTCCCAAAGACATGAACACCCACCCCTCCTTTCCACTCTGTCAGTCATCTGAGCCACTAATCAAACTGGTATCAGCTGTGCCATAGTTAGGGCTTTATCACTCTATGTCACTGTAGTGGCTGACAAACAATATAGATTTTGGTTTTAAAATTAATGGAGATCTATAAAAGAAGGATGGTATAAAGGACCCAGGAATTATTCCAGACAATAAATTAACCTCTGATCTGGAAGTTGTAACTAAAGTGAGACTTGCTAACACTGTAGCATGCCTTACAATCAAAGGCAGAAGCAGTAGAGCAAAGGAATTCAGTGTACCCCTTTATACATCTTTGTTCAGGCTAATTATATAATTAATACCATTTTCTACAGTATTAAAATATGCCAGCTGAGTCAGTCTTAGAAAGTTTAAGAGATTTCAAACAAAGAAAAGGGTGAGGCAGGAAAACCTGAGCTATGCTCACATACTACATGGACATAGCCAGCTTTAGGCACCAAGAAACCCTGCGGTCACTGGGATCCCTTTGGTCCTGGGAGCCCCCCAACTACAGCAAGTTGTCTTCTTTTTATATTTTGTAATGTGTCTATCAAACCAAAAAAAAAACTCTAGGACAGCAATTTTGTGTATTTAATAAACCAGGTGGGTAATAATAACTCTTATTTATATCACCTTAAAAATTCAAAGAAAACTGGTTATAGTAACAATGTTTTGTCAAGTCACATGCTTCACAATTTCATTAAACATTTTACCATTGAGATAGTGCCCTTGGCTTAATTAAATCCTGCCGATGAACATTTCTCCACTAAAACTAACATTATAGCCACCCCTGGGCACCTGCAACACCTGTGGATCCAGGATGGCGCCTTTAATCATCCTTCACTGTGTGGAGGCCCCACAAAAGCTGCTGCTGGTTGGGGGAAAAATTAGGAGAAAAATGTATTGATTTTATGATTTTGCTCATTAACAGAAACGGGGTTGTGATATGACCCTGTTAGGATAAAGGCCATAATCAGGAAATGAACACATGCAAGGTAAGCACTATCGATCAGCGGCCCAGAGTCATCGATCTCGGTGCTTACTAAGGATTTCAAGAAAAGCTGATGCTTCTGATCTTCAAGGATGGTGTTCTCTTACAGAGAGTTTTATAAATACTGGCAAAATACCATATAGTACAACTCTCAACTCCTTTGATCAAAAATTCTGGGCAAAGCCAAAAATAATAGCAGAATAAAGGCTTAAAAACTCAGGAACACATTTTGCATCAACATGCATTTTTAAAACTAAGTGTAGATTCTGATGTCTGGTTTTACTGACCTTCTGTAAGGTTGTCTATTGAAATGTTGACTCTTGAAATGCCAAGTGCCAACATGCTGAAAAAAAAAACAAAAAAGACTGAAAATTCAGGATTAGAGCGAATCTCAAACATTGTGCTTCTCCTTTAAATTTCTTTTTATCCAGGGGAACAAGGCCCCCTGCACCACCTACACTTCCGATCTTATATTTACTAACTCCAAAAGTACCATACCTCAGAGAAAAGGTACTATTTCAGGAAATGATCATCTCAAATGTAGCATATGCAGGTCCGCTTTTTGAACATTCAGTCTCCGTGTTTCAGGACTTAAAAGGGTCCTGACACACCAGGATACATACAGTACTCTTATATGTTATTAGGCAAATACTAGGCTATCAGCTACAAGCCTAGCCAACAACCAGAGGTCATAATCAAACCCTGCACCATGTATCTGTTAAAGACCATAACCGTTATGCTAATCCCACCTCCTCTTCTGGGTAGCAGTTAAAATGCAGTTAACAAGTAGTTATATTTCCAAAGTAAGACATTAAATACATCACAGAACATTCACACACACTGAGATCTTTTAGGAGTCTGGTGGGCCCCACATATGAGACTGTATAAATATATTTTGACATGGACTTTGGATGCTTTCTAAAACCAGCCCTGCTCAAATGTGTGTGTAGTGAAGGTTGCTGTAGGTTATCACAGTCAAACCTTAGAGCTGTGCACTGGAGATCATTACAGTTCGTATTTTGGCTGGGGACAGCATGGTCATTATCTCTTTTACTTCTCTCGTGGTTCTCAGAGGTGTACAAAAACGGTTAATATACCTTATGCAGGGACAGTGCACTGTATAGGAGTAACAAAGTGGAATACATTACTATAATCATTATTTTTTTCACTTCCTCACAATCAAACATCAGGTAGTGGTGAAAAGTGAGGAGGCATGGTAGGCATATATATGACAGCAGTCACTTAAAATACATGACTGTGGCCACTTATACCTCTGCCTTCATTTCAATCTAACACCAGAAGGATGCTTTTTGAGGGGAGGCAGGGAGGCAGGCAGTAATCACAGACAAGATTAGTGCATCCTCACAACAATTGTCTTGTTAGTTTATTATGTGCTATTATTTTGCCAGCTGTGAACATTACGCTTTGGGCACAACTTATGCCTCACTTGAAAGGAAAAAAAATAAGACAGACATTCTTTTCTTACTTATGATTTTTGTTCAGAGTACCACTGGATTAAAAGGTTGGGAAATGCCCTAAAATGCATCCCAGAACATCTATAACCCATATGGCTTCTGGGGGCACCAGCTTAAATGAGTTATTTCCTAAGTGGTTATTATTGTGCTGTCTTGGTCAACAAAGCTTTGCTGAAAGGATGCAAGGAAAGTAAAGCAGAACAGCAAAACTTGAATTTCTTTCCAAAAACATTCAGGCCATCACTGGATGAAAAGATTGTGTAAAATGAAAGAAAAGAAAACAAAATTAAAATGCACTTAAGAGCATATAGAAAGTCATGGCTTCTTGAAAAAGCTGAGGAATAAAGCAAAATGTGAGAAAAGGAAAACACTGGGGGGGGGCACAGGAGGATGTGTGTTTGCTGGAGGGGGCATGCAATGCTAGGCATTGCCTAGGGTGCCATTCTACCCAAGTCCAGCTCTGTACATAGAGTTATAATGTATCATTGTTGAAACTAAGTGCCAGTAACTGTGCATGTCCCTATGTGAGATGGGCCACCATAGTATGGTAAACAGCCCTGTCAGAATGTAAAAGCATTGTAGCTAAGGTCAGGCTATGAGTACTCCTAAAGGTTGCAGCATAAGCTAAGAAGTTGCTTAGGAGGGATGGCAGTGACAGAGTGATACTTAAACTGGAAATGTCCAGGAGGTCCCCATCTTTACATATGCTGAACATGTACATGGAATACGTTTCTTTTCTGTATCATATAGATACAGAAGGGGAAAATGTTCTTATCTTATAAAGCTATGACTGGCTGTATTCTGTTTAAAAAGTAGTACCTAGAACATATAGTGAACACAGCCAACAAATGTCCAGTAACCTGCTACTTAAAATTAACATAAATAACAGAAAATAAAACAGACAGGATGCCCAATGTCTACAAAATGTTTGAATAAATTACCAAATCAAATAAAAGTATGAACAAAGGCTGATACATGGTTATTAAAATATGGATAAAGAAGCTGGAGAAAGAAGAAAGCAAAAAGAATGCAAGAAATATCTATGGGGACCTCAACCATCTAAAAGTAAACTAGCGGGTGATAACTACAAGTGTCTGCAAGGAAATGGAATTAAGAGAAGAGATGATAGAGATCATACTAGAGAAGAAAGTGAGAAAGTAAACTAGTGGGTGATAACTACAAGTGTCTGGAAGGAAATGGAATTAAGAGAAGAGATG
>NC_056746.1:1365168401-1365258401 GCF_019279795.1 Protopterus annectens
TTTGAGAAGCATAACCTAAAATAGATAAGGCAAAGGATTTGCATTCAGAATCAGGTAGGTCAGAAATAACCTGACAACTCTGGGCAATCAAAGCATGTGGATCCGGTAATTAACAACCCTAAAGGCCAAAGTAGAAATAGTATAAACCTTCTTACCAATCCTCTCCATGCCCTCCTATCCTTATCAGAAGGCAAAAGTTTGGAAGAGGGTAAGAGCTTAGGAGGTTTGTCAGAAGAGACTGACATCACAGCAGGATCAACAGAAGGACATTTAAATAAAAACTGGCAATCCTCAGGAACATTATAGAACCTGTCAGGTTTCTTAGGAGCAGGAGGCTGGGAATCATGGAGGCGTGAAAGCAGCAATGAAAGTGAATAGCAAAACAGCCAAGACAGGTAGAACTGCTCATGGTTTAGGAGTGTCCACCTGAAGCAACTCACAATACCTTCACAGGTAGAACTGCTCATGGTTTAGGAGTATCCACCTAAAGCAACTCACAATACCTTCACAGGTAGAACTGCTCGTGGTTTAGGAGTGTTCACCTGAAGCAACTCACAATACCTTCACAGGTAGAACTGCTCGTGGTTTAGGAGTATCCACCTGAAGCAACTCACAATACCTTCCCAGGTAGAACTGCTCATGGTTTAGGAGTGTCCACCTGAAGCAACTCACAATACCTTCACAGGTAGAACTGCTTGTGGTTTAGGAGTATCCACCTGAAGCAACTCACAATACCTTCACAGGTAGAACTGCTCATGGTTTAGGAGTATCCACCTGAAGCAACTCACAATACCTTCACAGGTAGAACTGCTCGTGGTTTAGGAGTGTCCACCTGAAGCAACTCACAATACCTTCACAGGTAGAACTGCTTGTGGTTTAGGAGTATCCACCTGAAGCAACTCACAATACCTTCACAGGTATAACTGCTCATGGTTTAGGAGTATCCACCTGAAGCAACTCACAATACCTTCACAGGTAGAACTGCTCGTGGTTTAGGAGTATCCACCTGAAGCAACTCACAATACCTTCACAGGTAGAACTGCTCATGGTTTAGGAGTATCCACCTGAAGCAACTCACAATACCTTCACAGGTAGAACTACTCGTGGTTTAGGAGTATCCACCTGAAGCAACTCACAATACCTTCACAGGTAGAACTGCTCATGGTTTAGGAGTATCCACCTGAAGCAACTCACAATACCTTCACAGGTAGAACTGCTCATAGTTTAGGAGTATCCACCTGAAGCAACTCACAATATCTTCTCTGAATATCAGACACTTGAGAGAAATCCCAATTAATATATTCCATAATCCTAG
This sequence comes from Protopterus annectens, assembly GCF_019279795.1. Classification (NCBI taxonomy): domain Eukaryota; kingdom Metazoa; phylum Chordata; order Ceratodontiformes; family Protopteridae; genus Protopterus; species Protopterus annectens. The sequence continues at coordinate 1,365,169,717 of NC_056746.1, forward strand.
CAGTTATGTTCCCAAAGGACATTTCCTCAAAAGGAGACTCAGGGCTAAATGACTCGTCTTCATCAAAGCCATACACCAAAAGCAAAGGCATCTGTGGAAACTATGGCAAAAACCTCTCACATCCCTATCTGAGGAATGTAGTTCCCTAAGCCACTTTGAAGGGATAGAGGTCCAAGGAGGAGTGGGCACCAAAACCCCTTAAAAAGTCTTCAAGGCCATCAAGGCAGAAAACATGCCCTGAGTAAACTCTCGCCTTTTCCTTTGAGAATCCTTAGGATGGATTGAAACATATTTCATCTTTTGTCTTTTGTCTTTTTTTTTTTTTTTTTGGACGGGACATCAACCCTAACAAATACCAGATGTTCCAACCCTTGGCAAGATTCAATAAGAGTACCTGGAACCTCCTCCCTGATGGATATCTGCAGAACCATCTAGGACCCTCCAAGATAATTAACTACGGTTCCCCTACAACTTCTGGAGCAGATGCCTGCAAAGCCTCAGAGGACATGTGAAAAGATGGATCTATGCCTGCCTCCAGTAGGGTCACAGCAGAGGAATCCAATGTAGATGATGAATGACCTACAGAGCTATTACCCACTTCTAGAGGGATATCTGGTTGAGGCTGCAGAGCTAAAGAATTCGGCTGAGACTTTTTGGCCTTCTTCTCACCTAGCGGGAGTATCTTGTGGTTAAAGGATTTTATCATAGTACTCTGGGCTATTTAAGCCATTGGTTTTCAAGATAAATGGCCAGGGGAGACAAATGGATTCTGAGTGTCTTAGGTGCAAATGCCTTACAGATACTACAACAGGTATGGTCTTGGGGAACACCCAAACAAGAGACACTGCTTGTGACAATCCTTATGGGGAATCTGCCTCCCACACTGACATTTTCCTTTCTTTGATGACATGAGCTCTAGGTAAGCAAAATAAAATACAAGACCAAGAAAAAAAAAAAAAAAACAATAGGGCTCTTATCTGGCAGCTAGGTATTCAGCACAGCAGCAAGGCATTCAGACCAACTAGCAATAATGGTGCTTGAACTGTTAGCAAAGAAGTTCTGGGTAGCTTTGTCCATGCATCCCTTTTATGCCCTACATTCTGTGTGGGGAGCATGGGTGTGATGTATAGTGCATACAAGATCATTAGAGTTTGGTATACTGGCCAGGCGTTGAGCTGTCCTGGGAAGCAGATTCCTTATGTTAAGAATACTGCAACAGTGATATAGAAGGACATCTACCATGATGAGCAAACATTCCATTCATTGAGAAGCTCACTTTGCACATGAGACTATGTCATGCAGTCATTTGTTTCTGAAACAAATTCAAATAACATCTTTCTGAAGTTTTGTCATGGTCAACAGCACTTGTTGGAAAATCAGCAGCCCTAAGAGTTGATTAACAAATCGCGTTGTTGCCTCACAGCAAGAGGTTCTCCTGTTCAATTCTCAGCTGGAGTGCCTTCTGTGTGGTCTGCATGTCCTCCCCATGGTCGAGTGGCATTCAAAAGACATGCGTGAATGGGTGTGCTTTTGTTGAAGGTCGGGCGTCGGGCTGGTAACTCGGCACCATAAAAAAAAAAATCTACTGCCAATCATTAGCGGACTGGAGTTCCGCTGTGGTGACCCCTAACCGGGAAAAGCCAAAAAGACAAACAACAACTATGCACTTCTTTGGTTTCTTCAAACACTTTTCTTTCGAATCTGGGATATAAAGCTAAGATGATCTTAAGCCATTCTGATAAAAGAAATCAGTGTTAAATCTTATGACATAAGCAGGATAATCATGGTTTTAACAAATTCATAAAGAAAAAAAAGCAACTGACTATGTTACATATTTATTTCCACCCAAGAAATCTATGTTTATTTTGCACTGTTCTAATTGCAAAGTTCCAGCAAATATTTCAAAACAAAGAGTCTTTTCCATTAATCTTCATTAAGCACTGGCTAAACAATATATCACCATTGTTTCTTTTTGCATCAAAGAGCACGGTAGCATTTGAATAGTGACTTGCCTCTCATAACAACATCCTTGATATATTTTTTATTCTTTCTGACAGCAGGTGTCAAGTATTTTTCAAATTAAGTAAAGTAAGGACATATGTGTATAAAACTAAAGTTCCAAATCTGTATTGGTCAGACATTTCTTTACTGAGAAATACAGAGCATTAATCACACACGCACACATGTGCGCACGCATGCACACACACACACACACACACACACACACACACACACACACACACACACACACACACACACACACACACACACACACACACGCGCACGCGCATGTGCGCACAGATGACAAGACTGACATCTAACAGAATAATTTTCTTCTTCACAAAGGAAAATTTAGTTTTATTCAACATTTTAAAATTATTTCACATAATTCTGCTTTGTTTCATTTAATATTGTGAGCAGAGGTATCCCTCATAGGGAATGGTTAAATGGATAGTTACACACAAGGTCAGGAGTTGAACTAGCTGTATGTTGGGTGCTTCCTACTTGCCCAGTACCATCAGCTGGTGTCCTAATTGGCTAATGGGTCACACTTAGCGCAATCATGCTTGGCTAACTTAATGGGTACAGAAACACTATTTACAGGGAGAATGTATTGCTGTTGTATAACCCTGACCTCAGTAAAAAAAATGTGAATTTGTTTAAGCTAACGATATGTATTTTAAATGGCTCTTTTAAAATGGGTAAAGATTTCTGGCTTACGGAGAGGGTGGAAGATTCTGGCTGGCTGCAGAAGTGCAGACATGAGCAAAATGTTAAAATTGTCAAGGTTTTGAGCGATAGACAAGGTGGCCAATTTCTAGTGAATAAGCAATGCTTCAATTTAGTAAGGTGTTGCAGTGTGACAGCATGCATTAGAAGTAATGCAGACTCCCCAAGTGATTTGTTGCCTGCTGCTCTCACATAGCCTACTGCATTCTATTTTTTGTGATGTGTAGCATATATTGTGTAATGTCAGGTGCAGTGCAAGCCTGCATAACAACCATTTACATAGTTCGATACGCACTTTGATTTTTAGAGTTATTTTTCCTGTCCATTTGAAGAGCTGCCTGTTAACATATAATGTGTTGGTAAAGGACATAGGTGCTAGCACCTTTTGGCCAGCCAGGACAAAGAAATACCAGGTCTATTTTATAGTTGTAATAAGGATGCATATAAAGATTATAACTGGTACTAGAACAGACAACCACCCTGGTTGAAAGAGAACATAAACAGAACTACAAAGGGAAAAGGGTGATTAGAACTGGTTAATAGTCTGGCAGTTACCCCAGAACATACCTCTCAACCTCTTAATGCAAGAAATTTGGACAAAGCCTAAAATAATGGAGGGATAAAGGCTCAAAATAGGAACAAATTTTAAATATTGATCTTATAAACGTAGCTGCTAGAATAACAGGATTTGTGTTAGCATGCATTTTCTGAAGGATGTGAAGTGTGAAACTCCAATATATGTCATAATTTGGTCATTATTTAGTAACTTTAGTCCTCCATAGCTTGTCAGAAAACCACAGATTTTATGAGGAACAGACCAGATATTTGAGGCAAAAATATGGGCATTCTGCAAAAATCTGTGCAGTTGAGAGGTATGTCACAGAAGACTGAGGTTACGAGTTGTTAACAATCTGCTTTTTGTAGTAGAAGGTTTGATTCATTCAGCCTTCATGTAATAATAATGATAAACATTTGCTAACAGGTAGGCCCACCAGACAAGCAATCACCTTTCAGGGGTGACCTGGGAACAATGACTGGTTGAGTGACTTCCTCAAAGTCATACAATAGACAAATAATGCCTGAGGGAATCAAACCCTGTACAAAAGGTACTACGGCTCACAGCTTTAACTCTCTGTGCTAACTGCCTACCACAGGCTCTGTAGGCCTATGTTGTGACTTTGAGAAAGGTCACTTAACTAGACAGTGTTCTGGGGTAATTGGGATACTGGACTAGTTTTCTTAAGTGTCTCTTTGCTTGCATGCCTAGTAACTACCTATGAAAATCCTATGAATTAAATGGGACAGAAGGCAAGGACACAGTTTGTGAGGCAGAAAGCTAAAGAGGTGTTACAGATAAGTATGAGAGAGACTAAAGGTAATGGGGGCTGCTGAAGGAATGAGCTGCAGATGGGGTTAATAGGAGCAATTTGGGAATGGGTATGTAGAAGCCCAGGAACATTCTTTACAACTATTTTTTCAAAGAAAAGAACCAATATAGAAGAGATGCAGACACATGACTGAAGCCATTAGACTAATACAGTAATAACTAGGGAAGTTGAGAAAGTTAATTCAGTGAACTGAAGACTGATATGACGCAGGGGCTATACTGCTTGCTGCCTTATGTACATAACAGTTACTTGAGGTGCCTGGGTTTTGAGGGCCTAAGCTTTACTGGGCTGGTGGGTGACCGCTGTATGGCTGCTGCTGCAAAAGTGGGGGATCCAGGTAAAAGACATGCAGTTTTGAATGACTTAGTTTTACCTCCATTATCGGAAAAGTGATGTAACACATTAAGTCATGTGATATCTGTTTTAATTGTCTCTATGCACAGGTCATGGCTAAAATGGGTCCTAGGACCAACCTACACGGTTAAAAAATAAAATAAAATGTTAGGTAGCTGACTTCCTTTTAAATGAGTGATCTGACAATGAAGCAATAAAATGGTTTTATACAACAAATATTTGCAAAAAAAAAAAAATATATATATATATATATATATATATATATATATATATATATATATATATATATTTATTTATTTAAATTTGTTGACCGGGAGTGTCCGACTGGACGTGGGTCCATTTTCAGCGGAGGCCCAGGGAGAAAAGCTCCACAGTAAAATAAACAGACAGTAGTTACATTGGATTACATAGTGATTAACAATTTAACATAGAAATTACTTACAACATATTTACAGATGAAGAACATAGTACATCAGCAGACAACTAGAATCTTTATCTGTGAAGTACATAACAGGCATTAACAAATGTAACAATGAGAAGTTCCTGCTGTATAATAAGTACTAGGCTTATGAGCATCTGAGCTTGCTATCATCAAGGTAGTTAGTGGAGGTGAAAGAAAGGTAGTAGTTGGATGGGGTGGATGATATTAGAGTGGGAGTTGCAAGGGCATAGCCAGCATGTTTTAGGTGCGCTTTTAATAAAGTTTTGAAGTTGGTGCATGATGGTACAGAGGTAATTGTGGGTGGGAGTGAGTTCCATAATTTGGCTATGGCGCAAGAGAATAGTGCTTCACCAGCAGAGTTATTGGCTTTAGTGATCTGCAAGTGATTTTGTTGCTGGATCTTAGTGGTCTGGTGGTGCGATAGGGTTGGAGTAGATTCTGGAGGGATGGGACATTTACTGGATGGTTTACTAGTTTGTGGGCGAGTGAGAGTTGATACCACTGAAGGAGGTGAGGGAGTTCAAACCAGCCCAGTTCAGCAAGTGAGAGACAGTGGTGACTACGGTAGGATGCCCCTGTGGCGAATTTGGCGATTTTGTTGTAGCAGGTCTCTAGCTTGTTTAGATCACATTGCCTTAGGTTGGTATATACTGGAGAGGCATAAAGTAGGGTGGAGATAAGGTGGGAATTTGCTATTGAAATCTTTGCTGCTTTGGTGAGAAATTGTTTATTTCTGTATAATGCTCCTAGTTTTTTGTGGACTTTTTTTATGGTCATGGATATGTGAATGTCAAATTTTAGTTTATTGTCTATTTCCACTCCTCGAAATTTGGTGTGTTCAGTTGGGTATATAGTGGTATTGTCTTTTGCTGTGATGTTAAAGTGAGAGTTGTTTTGAGTATGTTTGGTGGGTTGGAAGATGAGTAGTTTAGTTTTGTTTGGGTTGAGTATTAATTGGGCATCAGATAACCATGTTTCAACAGAGGAAAAGGCTTCCTGTGTGACTTTTTGCAGTTTGGGTAGGGACTGGGATGAGCAGATGATGGTTAAGTCATCTGCGTAGTGGATGAGTGTGCCATGTTTGGTGGCAGAGGCTAGATTATTGGTGTAAACAGAGAAAAGTAGGGGTCCAAGGATGGATCCTTGGGGAACCCCTATGGAGACAGGCAGTTGGGGAGATATGTCATTCTGCCATACAACGGATTGTTGGTGGTCAGACAGGTAACTCTGAAACCAGTTGGTGACTGATTGTGAGAAGGATAGGTTATTGAGGACAGAGATAAGTTGTTTGTGTGGGACCATGTCAAATGCTTTAGATGGGTCTAGGAAAGTAGCAGAGGAGAGATAGCCATTGTTTTTATGCTGAAGAATAGCGTTAGTAAAGGAGAGTAAGGCAGTGGTGGTGCTATGGTTTGGTCGGAAACCATGCTGAGTACTAGAAAGGAGGTTGTTAGTAAGGAGGTAGTGTGAGACCTGCGAGTGTATGCATCTCTCTAGTATTTTGGAGAGTGGAGAGAGAATAGCTACGGGGCGGTAATTGGTTAGTTCTGCAGAGGGTCCGCCTTTGTGGAGGGGAATTATATGTGAGACTTTCCACAATGTGGGAACGTAACTTTCTGACAGAGATCGGTTAATCAAGATGGATACTGGGTAGGCCAGAGCATCAGCTGCGATTTGTAGGTATTCACTTGGGAGGTTGTCTGCTGCTAATTTGGTGGGTTTAAGTTTAGTTAAGAGTTTTTTTTATGTTGGAGGTAGGTACAGGAGAAAAAGAGAAGGCAGGGGGGAGATTACTAGTTGAAGGTGTGGGTTGGAGGGGAGAGGGGTTGTGTTGTTTAGCTAGTGATAGTATGGTTTGGGTAAAGTGTGTGTTGAATGAGGTAGCAATATTTTCTGAGGAGTGAGGGATGTTAGGAGGAGGGGTACTGACTTTACCTGGGTGGAGAATGGAGTTTATGGAGGACCAGAATTGTTTGGGGCTGTGTTGTGAGGAGTCTAGGGCAGACTGGTAGTATTGGAATTTGTCCTGTTTTATTAGCTTTTTGACTCTATTGCGTAGTTCTAGGAATTTCTGTCTAGCTGCGGGGGTTTTGGTTTTGCACCAGTGCTCCCAGGCTTTATCCCTGTTTTTCATTTCTGACTTAGTGGTTTTCTGTAGCCATGGGGAGGGTTGTGCTTTGGTTCTGGAAAATCTTATGGGGGCATGGTAATTAAGGATGTTCAGGAAGGTAGTATTAAAAAACTCAACTGCGTCATCTAGACTGAGGTACTTTAGAGCATGCCAGTTACATTCTTTGAGGGATGAGATGAATGTGAATGGGTTAAAGTTTATTTTTTTACCTATTTGATGATATATGACAGGTTTAGCTTGGTACAGGTATTTTTTGAGTAGGATTGTTGGGGAGTGATCACTGAGGCTATCTGATAAGCAGCCTGTTATATATGACTGGGGGGGGTTTACTGACTAGTATCCAATCCAGGGTAGTGTGCTTGCTGGAGTTTTTATTTATCCTTGTTGGTGACTGGACTAGTTGGGTGAAGCCATGAAGGTGTAAATGATGGGTTGGATTGTTGCCAGAACAGGATTGCCAGTCAATATTGAAATCACCTAAGATGATAGTTTCTTGGGGGAGATGGTGGGTAGACCAGCTGAGGAGGTTTTCTAGTGGAGGGATGTTTTGGCCAGGTGGGAAGTAGCATCCAATTATGTTGATGGTTTTGTTTTGGTTAATTTTGAGGTTGGTATATACTATTTCTTCATTGCCTATTTGTGGAGCTGATGATTTTAAGATCTGGATGTTTAGATGCTGTTTAAATATTATAGCTACACCACCTCCTTTTTTGTTTAGCCGGTTTACTCTTAGTATGCCGTAACCTGTAGGGAGTATTTGCTCACTGGTAATGTGAGGTTTTAGCCAGGTTTCTGTCAGGATGACTATATCTGGGGAGTATAAGTCTATGGTGGCATGGAGTTCATGGACTTTGTTGGATATACTTCTAATATTTAGGCTTAGTAGAAGGAAGTCACTTGGTTTTCTATTGGCTGTAATGTGGGAGACGTTGTGGTTTCTAGTCTGATTATGAGGATTGGGGTTGGAGATGGTAGGGCCAGGGTTGGGGTGGATGTCTCCACTTAGGGCTAGTTTTGATATGCATGAGATTATTAGTTTTCTCAGTTTTTGAATGTGTTTGTTTATAAGGGAAACTTTATGATTGTGCTCTGTGGGTAATAGGTATGGTGGGAGGGTTACTATGTTAAGTTGTAGGGATGCTTTATGTTTGAGTAATATAGTTGGTAGAATATGTGGGGGTGCATAGGGATGGTTCTTGAGCTGGTGGGAGGGGAGCTGAGTGAGGGTGAGACATGAGTGGTGGTGTGAGTAGTAGTACAGTGGAAGTGGTTGAGTGGGGGAATGATGGAGCTTTGGTAGGATGTAAGATATGCAAGGAGAGTGCATGCAGTGAGCAAAGGAAAGGTATGCTTGTACATATCAGTTGAGGAGGTGTGATAGTAGAGGAAATATGGAGGAGGTAGTGTTGGCTGTTGTTGGCTATTGGAAAGATGGGAGGGGTTTGAGTGCAATAAAGGTGGGACCACTGGGGGCGGGAGGTAATAGGGGGCAGGGTGGGGAGCGAAGCGGGTAGAGACCCTGTTAGGTTCTTGTATGAGGGGCTGGAAACAATCACAAAGCAAGACAAGTATGTGTTAAGAAACAATCACAATTGACCAAGGACTGCTCTGAAACTGTAAGTCTTTTCTTAATTTCTCAGGTGGAAAAACAGGATAACCTTGTATCAGTAGGCTACTGTGGTCATAGTTTAAATTAACAAACACACAGTATTGATCAGTTATGGATACTATTTGCTAACAGAAGGGAATAAGAGAAAGTGGAAGATGTGTGTGGTGGTGGTGGTGGAGGGGGGGCTGCTTACAGCCAAAGCACAGTGCTCTCCAGGGGAAAATGAAGATTGGCTCAAACAGGTAGACACATACTCAAAGTTAACTGTAGCTGTTTGCAGACAGTTCAGACCCGGACTGCACTTTTCTTATAAGAATGTTAAAGGTGGTACTGCAGTTGAATACTTAAGAGTGGTGTTAGGTCTAGAAAAGAAGAGTACAGAGAGGAGTAAACACTTTTGAGATGGTAAATATATATATTATAAAGATTATAAAAAACACACTGAGCAAATAGCTACCACATGCAGGACAATGTACTGAACCACTACTTAGTATATGCAGATACTGAGCCAATTGGAAGAACATTAGAAAACAAAAACCCAGACAGTTATGTAGCCACAGATAAAAATATAGAGAGCAGCAATCTGTCGTGGTTCTCTAATGTGATTCTGTCCACCAGTAACAGCACAAACTTATAGAAATATTTTAGACACTAGTATGAGCTGTCTACACACAACACAATTACATGAATAACATTAGTGAGCAAGGTACAGCTATGCAAATAGACCATACATACTATTATACTAGAAACAATTTGGTGCATACAAAATGCTAGCATGCCATAGTAACATCAATAATAAAGCATAAAACATATTAGATGTCTAAGACAATTCAACATAAACATATACAGTTGTAAAATGTCTAATACAATTCAACATAAATAGGCATTTACAGTTGTAAAACACTTACTGGAGAGACACTGAGCCTTCATGGGGCCTGTAGCAGAGTGGATTGTAGTTTTACAAATGGTGCCTGCCACAGGTAATATTTATTAACTCTGGGATTGTCTTAAGGTAATAAACAGGGAAGGGGAAATTCTATATAATATATCTATATCTATATCTATCTCTATCTATATCTATATATCTATATCTATATCTATATATCTATATATCTATATCTAATCTATATCTATCTATCTATCTGTCTATCTATATCTATATCTACATAGTTTTATGAGCTGGTCTCAGCTAATACAGATATGGTGTTGACTCACTAATTAAGATATACATGGCCTTTTTAAAGTAAAAGAAAGGGCAATCATTTGGAGATATGTATGTAGTGAGTATCAAATGACTACTGTAGAAGTAAAATGTTTGGCAGGGAAAGATGATAGGAGCAGTCTGCTACTGATGACATCAAATACCTCTGTGGTGGGCAGAGGTAAGCAGTGGGCAGAAAGAAGGCTGTTAAGATTTAATGGCTTCTCTGGGAGTAAAGTCCATACTGTGGGCAGTAAATCTGTATTTGAAAAGAAAGATACATTTAAGAAATGTAAAACTAGACTTGGACTGTAGATGAGTTCTGTTTGGCCCGGCTAGTCTATTCTTTTCCATTCCTCCTGGAAAAGCTGCAGCTCCTCTTTAAGAACAGCTCATTTCACTTTCTGAGTACTACAGTGATTTAATCACCCTGTGATGATGCGGAACCACTACTAAATCCCAAAAACCCAAACTAGAGATGCCCAAAATCCCGAGACCAATTACCCAAAACACTAAAATACCGAAACATCAAAACCGCGAAATTCAAACTACCGAAAACCACACCCAACATACACCACACACATACATACACACACACCTTCCTCCAGAACACAAACACACAAACCTAAACTACAGACAAGTAGGGGGGCAAGATCCCCAGCACCCCCCGTGTGGGAGGCTATGCCCCCTATCCCCCTACTTAAATATTCTAACTCCAAGGTCGCACTACATACACAAAGACACGAAACACCACCACACACCTACATTCCCCTCACACACACACATCACAGTCACAACACACACTTACACACTAAACCCTTAACCAACACATTTAAACATAGATACTTACCTGACATTCCACCATACCGCATCACCAGAAGTGCGAATGTCAAACTCCCGATGATTGGGATTTTTAAATTTGCGCTTCTGGTCTTTTGGTAATTATTGGTTTCGGCTATATAGTCTTGAAAGTTTGAAATTTGGTATTTCAAACTTTCAAGATTATGTATTGATCCCAATGATGTGAGGTATTGCCAGCTATGCCAGGAGATGTAGGGCAATAAATATGTAACATATGCCAGCATAGTTAGCTGGAATTTTGTGAAGAATTATATGTCATTTATATATCAAGCTGATTTGTACATGTGTTTATGTTGAAAATGTATTTGTAAAGCTGCTTGTGTTAAAATGTACTAACAGTGGTTCCTGCTGGACAGAAAAGATATACACCTGCATGTCAGACTGCATTGCAACTGCTGAAATTAATATACTGTAACAGAGGATACCAGAAGAGAAGACATTAATCTCAGTCCAGCTAACTTTGAAAAATAGTCTGAAATTAAATTATCTGGTAGATTTTATTTTACAGTTCTGATTGCGGCCAGAGACAAAATGCCTGTGAAAACCAGGACTAGAAATACTACTGTATTGTCCTTAGGGATGAACTAATTGCTATCCTGGAAGTGTGGACGTTTGGAAATGGTTTTATAGCTTCCAGATGCTATAACACATCTTAGCAAAGCTCTCTGTGTGAGTATGGCAACACATATGTGATGGATTCTGGTTCGGTTTCTAGTAAAGGGGGAAGTGTGAGAACCAGAGTCAGATGACCAGACGCATGTGATGTCATTCTATAATCCAGCACTATAATGATGTTTTAATGCTAGATGAGACAGAAGTCTCAGAGCAGTCTGTCTTTTTGAAAACTGACAAAGAAAGGTCACTCACCTACTTCATCTTGCCTTGCTTTAGTAAGTAACAAGGCAATAGGAATTATTTAGTTCAGTCAGGAAAATATAGTGGGATTAGTTAAGTACTGTTTTCTGTATCTGTGTGAATCTATCCATCTGTGATATTTTTTTATATTTCCTGCGACTGAAACTCTGGTGTTTCTGACCTTAGTATTTTCATGTTCCTTTATTATTTATTATTAAATATATTTAACCTTTTCATTTTGGCTGGTCTTTTAGAGAATATTTTAACCTTTGAGAGTGCTTATATTTCTTTGGTGACACTGTAGCCACTCCTGAAAGCCTTGCTGCATTGGTCAAACACTACCATTTGTATTCATATTAATTTTACTCAGTATAATTGAATACCCTTGTAAGAACCTTAGAGTAGCTGGCTTTGGAGTGTTCTGGTGTCAGTACCTACCTTATGGTCTTGGCAGTAAATCCTTGCCAGCTTTTCCCAGGTGTTTTGTGTGTGTGTGTGTGTGTGTGTGTGTGTGTGTGTGTGTGTGTGTGTGTGCACGCGCAAATCAAATCTCAAAGAGTGTGTCAGCTACTTGGAGCAGGTACACAGAGCACTGATTTCACAGCAAGGGTGTTGAAGGACTTGACTTGGAACACTCAGCTGAGGACTCAACTCTACAGCTGTGTCAGTGGGGAGTCTTATTTGAGGCCTTGATAGAGAGAGGGAAACCCAGCCCCAGGATGAAAGTGTGTTCCCTGTGTGCTTTTATTTTTCAATATGTAACTGTTTTATTTAGCAAATGGACATTGTCACTGTTTATGCTATAAACTGTAAAAGCAATGTTAGTAACACAACAGGTAGCATACTTGCCTTTGGTGCAGAAGGCTGTGGGTTTTACTCCCACACTAGGGACATAGAGTGCTGATATTGCAGTGCCTCCTTTAATGGGGGATGGGGTGTTGCACTCCTGTGAGTGTCCTCCTTTGGATCATATGGCTAGTAATTATGAACCTGTTGCCCATTTGACAGCCATCCCCTATTGCAATATTACCAGCTTACCAAGTTTAATGTAACATGGGCAGTTTATTCTTCAAGGGCAGCAGGCACTAAGTTTGTATTTAAAACACTAAAATGTAAATCTATTTGGCCGCAGCAACCACTTCATGAATATCCTTTTAATGTGGAATTATTCAGATGACTTTTACTTCTACAGAAATTGTGTATTCTGAATGATATTGGTGGATGTAATTATAGAAGTCTGATTGGCCTTTTCTGGTTGAAATGTTCTGTTAAGGGTAGCTTTCTCCTTATTAGCTCCTACATTTTATTTCATTGCTTACTGGAAAAATGTTCAAACCAACAAATTTAAAACACACTCTACTAAGTGGTGCTGTATTATACATGGAATATAATTTGATACAATCAGGATGATGCATCAAAGAACACATGCATGCATGCATGGTCCAAAAATGTATGCAAGAAGCCTATGGTTTGAAAATACACAAAGGTAAATTTAATCCAGCAGTGGCCAAATGCAATTTTTTTGAATGTGAGTTTCAGTGCTGTTTCAATGAATGTCAGTTTCAAGGGCAGAAAAGCTTACTGTTCATGCTAAGTCTGTTTGCACTGTGAGAATTTGTTTTGTTTAGCAAATAGTTATTGGTATTTGTGCTATAAAACTTGAAACAAAAGTTTTAACTATCTCTAAACATTGTAGAAGTAAATAAGAAAATAGTATGGATACTGACACATTTGAACAGTGTTTATGGTAACTAGGGAGAAATAGAAAAATAATGAGACACTGGAATTGCTTGGGGGTGCTGCCTGTGGGGATTGCTTTTTTGGGCGGGCCTGATCCATTACCCTGCCTAGGGCCCCACTCGACCATACTGGTAAGGTATTATACAGAGGTATTAGTTCCTCCCTCAAGCTTCTGCATGAACCAGTAAATGGATTCTTGTATTTTAGGCTGCTTGAGTAAGTCATCTCACTGGTTCAATGAACTTTGTCTTGTGTTTTCTTATTTTTATGTATCTGGAGTTAATAATACCGAAACACACTTAGTATTCCAGAGCACTTCTATTTAATGTATGAAATAGATGTTACTTTCTTGCCACTGAATGTTACTAATATTTTTTGTAATATTTGTGGTATTTTTGCTTTTTGGTAAATAGTAAGAAGAATTTTTTTGATACTTGGTAAGTTTTGCACACTTTGCAGGAAACATGCATATCAGGACCTATTATTAAGTTACTGTTTGGTTAATGGGGGGCAAGATGAAGTGTAGGGGTGTAGGGCCTTGGAATGACCTATACATACATATATATATATATATATATATATATATATATATATATATATATATATATATAAATGTATATATGGGTCTACTTCAGTAGATCGACCAGTTGCTGGAGACAACAATACTGACACCTTCAGAAGACTGACACCCAGAAGACCGACGTTTCACATGAGGTAAGTAACAGCTTGGCCATCCTGTTGAACTTTGCCCCTTACCCCGTGGTAGTGTGTTCTTGGAGTTGGTATATTTAGTTAGGGGGGGTGGGGGCAAAGACCCTCACATAGGTTCATAGGTAGTTACTAGCTATTGGCCCTAGGGCCTATATAAGACTAGCTTTCACCACCCAAGAAAATTATTTTCCTGTGCTCCTGTCAAGCAGAACCACAGAGGAGATCCCCGGGGTGAATTTCATATTTCCCAGCCAATCAAGATTTTAGTGCTAATGAGGAGCTTTGTTTGATATAGATAGGTAGTTTGTTCCAGAGTATGGGAAGTCTCTGGGACAGGAATCCATCCCTCCAGCATGTTCTGTTTATTGTGGTGACAAGTTTTAGGTCGCTAGAGTGTGTAGCTTGGAGGGATTGGGATTTCTTTAAGTGGAGCATGTCCAACAGCTCTGGGTTTGACATAACTTTGTATGTTAAGCAGAGATCGCCTCTGAGTAGGCAATATGCGATGGAGTAAAGCTGGAGTTTTTTGAGATGGTCTGCGTAGGGCATCTGTTTGAGGCCAGTAATCCTCTTTGTGAGGTATTTCTGCGGCCTTTCCAGTTGTTGTAGATGCCTTGTGAGGTACATACCAAAAGGGGAATTGTACTCTACAATGGGTCTAATGAGTGATGAATAGAGGGGAACAATGACCTTTTTTTTCCTGGATGAGAAACCTTTTGTGATGAGGTGTGCCACATAGAAGGATTTCCTGACTACTGTAGCGATGTGATTATCAAAGGAGAGACTACTACCCACCTGTGTTTCAAGGTCTCTTATCAAACTTTCGGTGTTAAGTAGACTACCATCTATGTGATAGCTCATGGGTACAGAGTTTTTACCAAAGGGGATGTCAATGTACTTTCTGGCATTGAGCTTGAGGCCATGGCTTTGACACCAGGCATCTGTCTCAGTGAGGCCCTTTTGTAGGATGTCCACATCATTAGGAGTTTCGAATATGGTTCCTAGTTTGCAGTCATCTGCGAACTTCATTAGCCAAAGACCTTCTGTGTTAGCCTGTACTTCAGAAAAGTAGATGCCAAACATAGGGGGGTATGGGGGCAAAGCCCCCCACATTGGTGCATTTAATTTTGCTTACTTTAGTTAATTTAATCAGGATGGTCAAGGGGTTACTTACCTTG
Source organism: Protopterus annectens (assembly GCF_019279795.1). Classification (NCBI taxonomy): domain Eukaryota; kingdom Metazoa; phylum Chordata; order Ceratodontiformes; family Protopteridae; genus Protopterus; species Protopterus annectens. Next base: position 1,365,184,917 of record NC_056746.1, read on the forward strand.
TGTGAAACGTAGGTCTTCCCAATGTTGGTCTTCTGAAGGTGTCGGTCTTGTCATCTCCAGCAACTGGGTGTCAGGTAAATGAGTAGTACTCTGGAAACATTAAAGGGCGGCTGGAATTGATGGAGGTTGGGAGGAAGGTCTCGGTTCACTTCACATCATGCAGCAATCAGGCAGATATTATGGGCTTTTACTCTTTTTCCATTGCATTACTTTTGTATTTTTAATATCTTATTCTTTTTTGATTCATAGTCCATCAGCACCTCTAGCCATTTTGTCTTTTCTTGTCCCTCTGAAGCTAGCTTTTCTTCTCCAGGTTTAAACTGAAAATAGGCCTGCATCTGTTTGTGGCATTCAGTGATCAAAACATAAATGAAAACAGCTACCTACTTATTGCAATATCTCACATTGCAATGTATAAATTTACTACATAATACTATAGCTATTAGGCTACTAGCTAAGGTAAGATCTAGCAACTACAGACACTATCATTCGGTTAGACTAGGTGTTTTATGGTTAGACTAGGTGTTTTATGGTATAACACCTCTCTTCAGCCATGATAAGTCTCTCTGCTGGAACGCAATCTATAATGCGGGGCTCACTGGTATGTGTGGTCTGATACACACAAACCCACACTCACGTTAGCATGCATATACTCACAGTTCTCTCTAATTTCAACAGGTTGAATGTAACATGCTGCTTGGTAGGCCTGAGCTGGCTTATCTTCTGTTGCTATACCACCTTGTCACCACTAGGTGCAATAGCATGAACATTTATTTCTTTTTCAAATTGAAATTTTATTGAATTTTCTTTTCATAACACATACAAATAAAGATCATAACACACAGAAATGTTGATTTACATGAGTGTTCATACAACACACAAAAAAAAAAAAAAAAAGCAAAGCACAACAAGTCTTATCTACAATATGTACAAAGTGCTGCTTTGGGCAAACTCCTGGACAAATGAGCCACATACGAAAATTTGAATTGTCTTGAAAAATTTACAAATAGCAGATGTACCAAAGCTAGACAATACTGATTGTGACATCATATCCATGTTTATAACATTTTTTTCAGAACCACACACCAAGGGGCAAAATATAAGGGAAGGGAAAAAAAACAAAATAAAATAAAAAAAAATTCCCAATAAATAGGAATGATAGTTAGAGATATCCCAGATCATAGCAGAAAAAAATGAATTTAAATATCCAACAAAAGTTCAGATAGGGAATTCCAAAATTTATGAAAGTAAATGTGTTTCTTGGGACTTCTGGAACGTGGAGATCACATACATAATTTTTATTTATTTTATTTTACATTTGTTTACCGGGAAAGTCCAACTAGACACAGGTCCGTTTTCAGCGGAGGCCTGGGGAGAAAAGCTCCATATTACATACAATAAAGAGGCACACATTTTGTAATATAACAGAATGCGCACTGGGAGAAAGTTAAAAATACAGTATAGTTCAACAGTCACACATTTCCTACTATAGCAGTTTCTCATTAACACACAGCAATAATTTCCAGTAGAACATACAAGAAGAAGCAAGATATTCAGCAGGACATACAGGAAAAAGCAGGATATTCAGCAGGACATACAGGAAGAAGCAAGATATTCAACAGGACATACAGGAAGAAGCAAGATATTCAGCAGGACATACAGGAAGAAGCAGGATATTCAGCAGGACATACAGGAAGAAGCAAGATATTCAGCAGGACATACAGGAAGAAGCAGGATATTCAGCAGGACATACAGGAAGAAGCAGGATATTCAGCAGAACATACGGGAAAAAGCAAGCTATTCAGCAGGACATACAGGAAGAAGCAAGATATTCAGCAGGACATACAGGAAGAAGCAAGATATTCAGCAGGACATACAGGAAGAAGCAGGATATTCAGCAGGACATACAGGAAGAAGCAAGATATTCAGCAGGACATACAGGAAGAAGCAGGATATTCAGCAGGACATACAGGAAGAAGCAGGATATTCAGCAGGACATACAGGAAGAAGCAGGATATTCAGCAGGACATACAGGAAGAAGCAAGATATTCAGCAGGACATACAGGAAGAGTTTAGTAGAACAAGATTAGCAGCAGTCGAGGCAGGGGCCTAGATCTAGAGTATAGTGTAGATATAGGGTGGTGGTGAGCTAACTTTTATTTGTTGGGGATCCCAGCAACAGAGAACAGTTATGGCTTAACCTGCGGGGGGGGGGGGTGACATGGGCAAAGTCAGTTTGTTTTGTAGTGGGTTTTGAGAAGTTTTTTAAATTGGGAGGTAATGGTTGTGGAGGGTATGTGGGTTGGGAGTGTATTCTAGATTTTGTTAGTAGAGCAGGCAAAGAGGGCTTTGCCTGCCTCATTTCTGTGTTTAATTACATTTGTGTGGTTCTGATAAGTGTCTCTTAAGGTTCTGGATGTGGTGTAGGGGTGAATAAGTTGATGAAGAGCAGGGTTATTTTCAGGGTGGTGGTAGAGCTTGTGGGCAAATGTGAGTTGATTGAGGAGGAGGAGTTGAGGAAACTCAAACCAGTTCAGCTGCTTGAGGGCCAAACAGTGATGAGACCTATAGTTGGCTTCGGTAGCAAACTTTGCAATCTTGTTGTAGCAAGATTATATCTTGGTTAGTTCTGAGCTATGAAGGTTAGTTAGGATAGGGGATGCATACATGAGGATGGATAGTAGATGAGTTCTTGCAATCATGGCTTTTGTATTTTTAGATATAAACTGTTTGTTCCTATAAAGGAGGCCAATCTTTTTGATGACCTTGATTGTTTGGGCAATATGTGTGTCGTACGTCAGGTTGTTATCGATTTCAACTCCTAATAGCTTTGTGTGAGATGTTGGGGTGATTATTGTATTATCCTTGGATTTTATGTCAAAGTTACTGTATACAGGAGGAGACCTTCCAGGACTAAAGATAATAAGTTTGGTTTTCTTTGGATTAAGTATAAGTTTGGTGTTGGTGAACCATTCTTCTGCTAGGGAAATGTTATTTTGGGTGATGGTTTTTAGTTCCATCAAGGTGGGTGCAGCACATATAATAGTGGTGTCATCTGCGTATTGTACTATAGGGGCCGAAGGTGAGGAAGCGGCTATCTGGTTAGTGAATACTGAAAATAGCAAGGGGCAGAGGATGGACCCTTAAGGGACACCTATGGCTACTGGTAGTAGGGGGAACAACTGTTTTTTCCATAGGACTTCCTGTTGCCAGTTTGATAAATAGTTAGAGAACCAGGATATGGTAGAGGAGCTGATGTTCAGGGTAGGTAGGGATTTTAGGAGCAAACTATGGTTAACCATATCGAAGGCTTTGGATAAATCAAGGAATATGAAGGATACGAATAGACCTTTGTTTCTTTGTAGATTCACAATATTGGAAAATGAGAGCAGTGCTGTGGTGGTGGAGCAATGGGAAGGCCTAAAGCCATGCTGGGATGTAGATAGGAGGTTGTTTTGTTGGAGGTAGTGCATGATCTGGGCATGAACGACTCTCTCTCTAATGTTTTTGATAAGGGTGATAGAATTGCTATAGGGCAGTAGGTGGTAAGCTCAATTGATTGACCTCCTTTGTGCAATGGTATAATATGCACTATTTTCCAGGAGTGGGGTACTTTACATTCGGTTATTGACCTGTTTATGAAGATGGACATGGGATAAGCTATAGCCTCTGCTGTAATCTGTAGAAAGTCGGCTGGGAGATTATCTGCTGCTGATATTGTTGGTTTAAGCTTTTTGAGGAGCTTAGCTATTGTAGTAGTGGGGGCTGGATGCAGGGAAAAGCTGCAGTTGTTGTAACTATTGTAGTAGTGGGGACTGGATTCAGGGAAAAGCTGCAGTTGTTGTAACTATTGTAGTAGTGGGGGTTGGATTCAGGGAAAAGCTGCAGTTGTTGTAACTATTGTAGTAGTGGGGACTGGATTCAGGGAAAAGCTGCAGTTGTTGTAACTATTGTAGTAGTGGGGACTGGATTCAGGGAAAAGCTGCAGTTGTTGTAACTATTGTAGTAGTGGGGACTGGATTCAGGGAAAAGCTGCAGTTGTTGCAACTATTGTAGTAGTGGGGACTGGATTCAGAGAAAAGCTGCAGTTGTTGTAACTATTGTAGTAGTGGGGACTGGATTCAGGGAAAAGCTGCAGTTGTTGTAACTATTGTAGTAGTGGGTACTGGATTCAGGGAAAAGCTGCAGTTGTAACTATTGCAGTAGTGGGGACTGGATTCAGGGAAAATCTGCAGTTGTTGTAACTACTGCAGTAGTGGGGACTGGATTCAGGGAAAAGCTGCAGTTGTTGTAACTATTGTAGTAGTGGGGGCTGGATTCAGGGAAAAGCTGAAGTTGTTGTAACTATTGTAGTAGTGGGGACTGGATTCAGGGAAAAGCTGCAGTTGTTGTAACTATTGTAGTAGTGGGGACTGGATTCAGGGAAAAGCTGCAGTTGTTGTAACTATTTTAGTAGTGGGGACTGGATTCAGGGAAAAGCTGCAGTTGTTGTAACTATTGTAGTAGTGGGGACTGGATTCAGGGAAAAGCTGCAGTTGTTGTAACTATTGCAGTAGTGGGGACTGGATTCAGGGAAAAGCTGCAGTTGTAACTATTGTAGTAGTGGGGACTAGATTCAGGGAAAAGCTGCAGTTGTTGTAACTATTGCAGTAGTGGGGACTGGATTCAGGGAAAAGCTGCAGTTGTTGTAACTATTGTAGTAGTGGGGACTGGATTCAGGGAAAAGCTGCAGTTGTTGTAACTATTGTGGTAGTGGGGACTGGATTTAGGGAAAAGCTGAAGTTGTTGTAACTATTGTAGTAGTGGGGACTGGATTCAGGGAAATGCTGCAGTTGTTGTAACTGCTGTAGTAGTGGGGACTGGATTCAGGGAAAAGCTGCAGTTGTTGTAACTATTGTAGTAGTGGGGACTGGATTCAGGGAAAAGCTGCAGTTGTAACTATTGTAGTAGTGGGGACTAGATTCAGGGAAAAGTTGCTGTAGTTGTAACCATTGTAGTAGTGGGGACTAGATTCAGGGAAAAGCTGCAGTTGTTGTAGCTATTGTAGTAGTGGGGACTGGATTCAGGGAAAAGCTGCAGTTGTTGTAACTATTGTAGTAGTGGGGACTGGATTCAGGAAAAGCTGCAGTTGTTGTAACTATTGTAGTAGTGGGGACTGGATTCAGGGAAAAGCTGCAGTTGTTGTAACTATTGTAGTAGTGGGGACTGGATTCAGGGAAAAGCTGCAGTTGTTGTAACTGCTGTAGTAGTGGGGACTGGATTCAGGGAAAAGCTGCAGTTGTTGTAACTATTGTAGTAGTGGGGACTGGATTCAGGAAAAGCTGCAGTTGTTGTAACTATTGTAGTAGTGGGGACTGGATTCAGGGAAAAGCTGCAGTTGTTGCAACTATTGTAGTAGTGGGGACTGGATTCAGAGAAAAGCTGCAGTTGTTGTAACTATTGTAGTAGTGGGGACTGGATTCAGGGAAAAGCTGCAGTTGTTGTAACTATTGTAGTAGTGGGGACTGGATTCAGGGAAAAGCTGCAGTTGTTGTAACTATTGCAGTAGTGGGGACTGGATTCAGGGAAAATCTGCAGTTGTTGTAACTATTGCAGTAGTGGGGACTGGATTCAGGGAAAAGCTGCAGTTGTTGCAGCTATTGTAGTAGTGGGGACTGGATTCAGGGAAAAGCTGCAGTTGTTGTAACTATTGTAGTAGTGGGGGCTGGATTCAGGGAAAAGCTGAAGTTGTTGTAACTATTGTAGTAGTGGGGACTGGATTCAGGGAAAAGCTGCAGTTGTTGTAACTATTGTAGTAGTGGGGACTGGATTCAGGGAAAAGCTGCAGTTGTTGTAACTATTTTAGTAGTGGGGACTGGATTCAGGGAAAAGCTGCAGTTGTTGTAACTATTGTAGTAGTGGGGACTGGATTCAGGGAAAAGCTGCAGTTGTTGTAACTATTGCAGTAGTGGGGACTGGATTCAAGGAAAAGCTGCAGTTGTTGTAGCTATTGTAGTAGTGGGGACTGGTTTCAGGGAAAATCTGCAGCTGTTGTAACTATTGTAGTAGTGGGGACTGGATTCAGGGAAAAGCTGCAGTTGTTGTAACTATTGTAGTAGTGGGGACTGGATTCAGGGAAAAGCTGCAGTTGTTGTAACTATTGTAGTAGTGGGGACTGGATTTAGGGAAAAGATGAAGTTGTTGTAACTATTGTAGTAGTGGGGACTGGATTCAGGGAAATGCTGCAGTTGTTGTAACTGCTGTAGTAGTGGGGACTGGATTCAGGGAAAAGCTGCAGTTGTTGTAACTATTGTAATAGTGGGGACTGGATTCATTGTAACTATTGTAGTAGTTGGGACTGGATTCAGTGAAAAGCTGCAGTTGTTGTAACTTCTGTAGTAGTGGTGGCTGGATTCAAGGAAAAGCTGCAGTTGTAACTATTGTAGTAGTGGGGACTGGATTCAGGGAAAAGCTGCAGTTGTTGTAACTATTGTAGTAGTGGGGACTGGATTCAGGAAAAGCTGCAGTTGTTGTAACTATTGTAGTAGTGGGGACTGGATTCAGGGAAAAGCTGCAGTTGTTGTAACTATTGTAGTAGTGGGGACTGGATTCAGGGAAAAGCTGCAGTTGTTGTAACTATTGTAGTAGTGGGGACTGGATTCAGGGAAAAGCTGCAGTTGTTGTAACTATTTTAGTAGTGGGGACTGGATTCAGGGAAAAGCTGCAGTTGTTGTAACTATTGTAGTAGTGGGGACTGGATTCAGGGAAAAGCTGCAGTTGTTGTAACTATTGTGGTAGTGGGGACTGGATTTAGGGAAAAGCTGAAGTTGTTGTAACTATTGTAGTAGTGGGGACTGGATTCAGGGAATTGCTGCAGTTGTTGTAACTGCTGTAGTAGTGGGGACTGGATTCAGGGAAAAGCTGCAGTTGTTGTAACTATTGTAGTAGTGGGGACTGGATTCAGGGAAAAGCTGCAGTTGTTGTAACTACTGTAGTAGTGGGGGCTGGATTCAGGGAAAAGCTGCAGTTGTAACTATTGTAGTAGTGGGGACTGGATTCAGGGAGAAGCTGCAGTTGTTGTAACTATTGTAGTAGTGGGGACTGGATTCAGGGAAAAGCTGCAGTTGTTGTAACTATTGTAGTAGTGGGGACTGGATTCAGGGAAAAGCTGCAGTTGTTGTAACTATTGTAGTAGTGGGGACTGGATTCAGGGAAAAGCTGCAGTTGTTGTAAGTATTGTAGTAGTGGGGACTGGATTCAGGGAAAAGCTGCAGTTGTTGTAACTATTGTAGTAGTGGGGGCTGGATTCAGGGAAAAGTTGCAGTTGTTGTTTAATGTATTAGAGGGGGTCGGGTTACTGTTGCTGTGGGGTTAGATGCAGTTTTTTGGGTATTTGCTAGGGCTTGTATTGCTTCAGTGAAGTATTTATTAAACTGGGTGGGGATGTCACTGTAGGTGTTTGGTAATATAGGGGAAGGGGTAGTAGTTTTACCAGGGTGAAGTAGGTTGTTTAATGACGCCCAGAATTTCTGAGGGTTGTTGGCATGTTTTTCCTGCATGGATTTATAATAGTTCTTGGTATTTCTGTAGCTGGGCAGTAGTTTTGTGTTTTTGAAAGTGTGACCAGGCTTTGTCTCTTTCTTTCATTACGGACATGGTATCTTTAGATAGCCATGGGGCATGGTTGGTTTTGATTCTAATGGTTATGGGGGGTGCATAGGAATCTAGGATTTTTACTTCACAAAAACTTTTAATAGCATAGAACATTTAACAGCCTCCATCTTCCCAGGGAATAGTGGGCAACTATGGCTGTTCAATTGTATCCTATCCCACACACCCACATTTTTTAGTGCTCAGGACAATATTCAAACCTTGGTCAGCATTATTCAATGTTTTATCACATTGTGCTACAGAGCTGGATAAGCATTTGAGAAATCCCTCCTAACAGATTTAATCAATGGCAGTTATCTGTTAGACCTCTCTGGAAATCATTGCCTGTGCAATTTTCATGTAGGGCACTGTTTTGTATTTACAATTGTAATAATCACAAGGAAATAACCAGGAAATTGTATTAAGCTTGTATGTGACAACATCATTTTTTTAATTAAGTTTTAATTTATGTAAGGCATTGGATGATGCAAATGGGCCACATAGGAGTAATTCAACTTATTTTGTGAAATAATAGTATTTTTAGAATTCTTTGCTAATTTCTGTTCTAGCATTCGGTTGTTAAACATTGCATGTTGAATTTGTTCATAACTACCTCATAAGAAGTATGCCCTGGTAAAAGCAGGGGGTCCCCGATGTTCTAATTTTGAAATGAAAGTCCTCATTTCATCAGGCTATCTTGCAGAAAATGAATAACAGTGGTAGATTTCTTTTAAGCAGACACATTTCATTACTTTTCTTCATGAATACAAGAGAGTAAAACATTCTGAAAGAAATATTATATAAATAAAACACTGGAATACAGAAGTGAAGCCAGAAAATATACTTTGTTTTTATAAACTACTGTCACATGACTCATCCTAGCTAAAGGTTTAAGTTAGTGCTAACCCAATTTTATAAATATATTGGAGAATAAAGTTACAATCTGTCCATTGTTACTTTCTAATAGTGTCACATAAAAGTAAAGACATTATCAATATCTGATTGTTCATTAATGAATCTGAATGTTTTAATGCATTTTGCTCCACAGCATATAAGTGTTGGCCTGGGCTTGGATATGTGACAGAATTCACTTGCACTGGATAACTTGTAGCTGTGTGTCACGCATTTTGCTTCATCCTAGTGAGTGTTACATTTTTCTGCAATCCTGGGTGTAAATAATTCTTGTCATCTGTAATCTGTAGCACCAGCTGAAAATAGAATATCGTGGTGATGTGGGTGGGGCTGCTATGGGAAATGATGGTGTAAATTTATAGTTTGCTGTTTATAAATGTTGCGTCTGAGTTAATAATAGTTTATTTTCTAAATAATGGAGATACCCATCTCTAAAAGGAACTTTTTATTAAATCTGAAACATTCTATATTCTTGCCATTTTAGTATACAAATTATGTTTTTCAGTGAACATCCTACTTTGAAGGAGACAATCTATGTGGAATGTTTGACTGTGCATTGTTTGAAGTTGTAAACATCCATAAATAAACCATAGTGTTATGAAAGATGAATGTTCTTCTGTGTTATTTTCAAGGCATACCTAACAACAACAACAAAACATACTGCAGAAAAAACAGGTGTGGAAGCACTTGTGCAAGATGGAAAATGAAATATAATAAGAGCTGTGACGTCATCTACCTTCAAGCTTTACTTTTACTTGTCTTTCCACAGTTATAAAAAATGCGTTACACAGATGATGCTACAGAAAGAGAATGTCGTAACTTGGCCTGAAATAAATGCAGCATTCTGCAGCTGTTGTGAAATAATTACAGTGAGGGCTCAGACATCAAACAACTCCTAACCTGTAGGCTGCATATGCCTACCAACTGTTGGACCACAAATGCACACATTTCAGTTGAAACAGCAAATATATTTTTAGAGAAATGTGTGTCTCTCAAAGAGGCTTAATGGTTTTAGAGGCAAGAGTGGAAACAGGTGCAAGTATAACTGAAACAGCAGAGAACAAAACAGACACAATGCATAAAGAAGAGGCATAGCAATTGTAAACAGGATCTCTTGGAAGAAGTTGAGTGAGTTACCTTCAGCATTACACTTACACATTTTTTAGGTCTTTGTAAATGATAGCAAGACTATTAAGAGAGTGCCATCTATTTGCAGCAGCACGGGGATGCATAATATGGCTGATATATTGTGGGTTTGAGTAATGAGTTATTAGGATAATGCCCTGAACTCATGGGTTATGTGATGCATTAACTTTTATGTGCAATGTCTTCATTACCATCTTCCTACAAAATACTGCAATCTAGAATTGCAGTGAATACACTGGGAGTGCAAATGTTGAATTAATGTTTTAATATCTCACATACAGAATGATCTTACACATCTTTCTTTACATCCTCAAGCTCCAAAAACACCACACTTTTCTCTATGACTGACTTTTCTGTAATGATGGGTAATTATAAAGTGAATGAGGTCTATGATTATAAAGGTTTAGGACTACAAATAACCCAGAAGTTAATCTTTAAAAAATGCATATACATTTAAACCAAAAGCATTATACCTTCTAGGTTTATTTCTAAACAAAATAGCTGTGTGAGCTACAGTAGTGCTGTACTTTGCATTTAAACCCACTAGCTGAAGCAATGTTTATACTGTCATACCATGAACCTGGGGCAAGGTGCTATTCTGAAAATTACCTTTTTTTTTGTCTTTCTTTATCCCTTTTGTTGACCAGGTTAGCCCCACTGGGCTAGAGGCCTCTTTTCAGGGGAGACTCAAGATGATACTACCACTACTAGGGATATTTGGTCAGAGCATTGGGGAACTTTCCTTACTGTTGTCAATAGGTGCCATGGGAGCTTTTACATCCACCTGAACTACCACCAGTTAAAGCAGATAGCACGTTAATGTAACACCTCATCCAAAGGATGATACACTGAGGAGTGCAGGACCCCCCTTATGTTATACTGCAGTGAAACTAATTGATCTACCTGGTATGGGTATAGAATCAACAGCCTTCTTCACCAAAGGCGAGCATGTTACCTGTTGCACCATTAACACTGATAACTACAAAAACAGACAAGGGTATAAACAAAAACGCTTGTATGAGAACAGACATTGCACTGTATGGTTGAAATCTTCTTTTCCCCAAGGTGCAGTGACATCAGTTGATTTTATTAAGTAAGCCTGTATAAGGGGCAAAGCCTGCATTTATGGTTGTTGGGAACTTTGTTTTTTCACCAAAATATGGACAGCTTTGTGCAACTAAAATATAACATTTTCACAAAACAGTCTTTTGAATAGCTACTTCTAAGTTCTTGCCCTAGATCATTTTGTGTTTCTTTTATTTCTTTACTTCATTTTATAAGTTTTAATGAAAACTCTGCATGCACACATGTGAACCTGACATAAAATGCAGCACTCTTCTGTATAAAACATGGAATGAGCATAATTCTTTTCTTTAAATTCTGAGTTCTTCCTTGAATACTCTGGATTACTGATTACTGTTGCATCTTTTCTCCCCAACACTCTACTTAGCAGTCAAACTAACAACCAGAAGAAAAATAAGTGAATAATAGGAAATGATCAGGAAAGGTCAGACAGTGTCATATGACTGAAAAGAAGTATGGCCTGTGTCATGTGACTCAGTCACTTAGAACAAAGCACCTCTGTAAGTAATACCCTGGAGAAACACAACACTTTGGTCTGAAGGCTAGTGCTAACACTAGAAATAGAAAGATATAAGGGTTTAGTCATATTAGATAAAATTTAAGCAAACAATATGAGAATGCAGAAAGGAGGTCTGGAGTGCTCAGGATGATGAATATCAAACAGGAAACAATTTGCAATCCAGTACTCCAAAGAGTTGATGAGTCCCCTACTGGTAGTACGTGCAGGTATAGTTTAATTCTATAGGCAGGATTAAGACAGTTTGCAAAGAGGTTGTTAAAATGATTCAGAATCTTCAAAGACACAGACTAACCATTATGGAGATACAGCTGACACACCCTTGGGTCAGATTCCTTATATCAGGACACCAGCAGGTGTACATTCCGCTAGAGCTCCAGAGCACAAATGAAAAGAAAATTCCGCTGTTCAGACCAAAGTGCTGTTTGTTTGCACTACGTTTGGAAAACACACACCTAACTATTTGATTGACACATTAGTAGTGCCCTCCCAAATTTCTTCATAGTAAATGGGGATGTGATTAGTATTGCTGTTCAACAAATGCTTTTTACACACTTTAACTAACAAGTTCCCATTTTAACTGCTGCCAGAAACAAAAAACTGTTGGTTAATGTGTACTTTAAGTCAAAGGAAGTTGGTGAGACACAGTTACCAAAATGTAATAAAGCCCCATTGTCTTTCATTTTCAGAAACAAACAATAAAAAAACAGTTCATGTAACTTCAACATCTCCTCTCCAACCACGTTGTATTCTTATGCCTCTGCCAGTTCAAGACCTGAAATGACAGAAAATGATACTGTGACACTCGACATGTCACGTCTTTGGATTAAATCTTTTCACATCTGGACACTGGTTTGTGTCCTTCCAGAAAAAAAAAAAAAAAAAAAAAAAAACTTTCATAAATTTTCTACCAGACCAGGCATAATTCCCAAAGGCGGTTTTGTCTACAATGACATATGTAAATTAAAAACATGACATATATCCACGGTCTTTGGAAGCTGAGTGAAAACTGAATTTAAAGCTTTATACAACATTTTAACAACAGTTTGTGGCACAATGGGCATTTCACTAAATATATACTGTGGTACCAGGGATATATACCTGGAATATAAGTCTTTGATGTAATGTTCGTTTTACATTGCCACATTTTCACCTGCATTATCTTCTCCAAATGTGCAACCTAGATGGTGCACAATTAATGACAGTAAGACAAAAGTGTTGAGAACATATTATAAAATGGTAAAGGGTTTGAATTCAAGTCAAGGTAAAGCACTTAATTCTATCTCACATGTGTTTGCCTGTGTTATATCAGCCAAAACATTATCCACTGAGCCAAGAGTCAGACATGAAGGTGGGCTGTCATTCTGAGAGAAGAGGTTTTCCCTACCTAACAATCTCTCTTATCCATGCTGCAGCTGGTGGCCATATTCTGTGCTTGTGCTCTAGGGGGTCACCAAATGGATGGACCTTTGCCTGCCCTTGAATCTATGTTGTGTGGCTTGCTCACAAACCTCTGACTGTCATAGATGGCTCCCTACTGAAACAAGTCTCTATTCACTACAATCTACCACTATTCATACTCTTTCACACAAGTTTACTCACTTTTCAAGTCCTCACTACTGCTGCACTCTGCTTATTACCCAGTCACATATATGTCTACCCTTTACCCTACATGTGCTTATCATGCATGTCTCAAATGCAGATGTTTTGCCCCTACATACACACACCTACTGCAATACATCACCATACTTCGTCAACCTGTCACCTTATCTATACCTATCAATTTACTCTGACCCATTCAGTTTATAGATACAGCAAAAATAAGGTCATTACTCAAAGTAGATCACCCTAAAGATCTCATACAAATGTAAATAGCTTTCCACTTGTCATCGGTCCATATTTACACTAAAGCGTAGTAGGGCTATTCATGACAACCCTGGTCCCACACAAAAACAGCAGCTTTATAAACCTATATCTCCTCAAATGTAGATAGTCACATCCCATGTTCTGGTTCTAATAAAAGATCCAACTTAATCCTTCTTAACATGAACCTTAGAGGTATGTGTAACAAGGCACACGTATTTAACTCCGGAGATATAATGGTCACAACACAAACTTGGTTAAAACAAGAAATAAATGACAATGAAATGTTATCCCCCAGGCTTTAACATACTCTGAATGGACAGGAAAAAACCAGGAGGAGTTGCTATCATATGCAAAAAAAAACACTTGACTTAGCCCTGTGCCCGCCAGTAGCCACATATTCAATAATTTTGAATTTCTGTTATCTCAGACATGGACCCTGGTATAATACCAACAGGGTATACTTTTAGGAAAATAGAACTTCTCCTAGGGAGGCTGTGTATTCAAAACATGTAGTCAATGCACTCGCTAAAACTGTCTGCATGCTGAGTTCCTGGTCCATAATAGAAAACTGTCCCTGTAATCTGGAAAACGTCTTCATTATACCACTATGCAAAGGCAGTAACTCAACAGAGCTTACAGATTTCGACCCATTGCAATCCTGTTATCGTATCAAAAATCCTAGAACAATGTACCCACACACGACTCATGAAAACCCTCAATGTTAGTAATGTCTTCTCCAGAACGCAGCATGTTTTCTGGCCTGCACAGTACTGCAGCAGCCCTGCTAAATTTCACCCGACTCATTAACCTCGATGGTATTTAGGGCAGCCTAGTTCCATCTACTTTTTTTTTACTTATTCAAAACTTTTTATAGTGTATCTTACCAAAAACTCACAAAGAGCTCTCTTTCCTTTGCCTCAGTCAGTCATTTCTCTCTCTCTCTTTCTCTCTCTCTCTCTCCTTGTTCCACCATAACTACCTATCTAACAGGCAGCAAGGTGTTAAATGGCAGCAAGCTTTTTCATCCTTCCTGCCAGTCGCTGTCAGTGTCTCACAAGGATCTAAATTAGGCCCCCTCCTATTTAAAGTTTTCAGACACAGACTTCATACCACTGCTAAACCTTTTATAGCCAAATATGCTGACAAGTCAGTCCTTATATCTTCAGTCCAAATCTTACCAAAACTTCAGAAAATCACTCTAGACCCTTCCACATCCAAAGAATTAGGGCTCTAACCCTCCCCTACCAAAAAAAAAAAAAAAATGCAGGCTATGTTGTTCACTCCAGTGAAATTCCTTACTCACATAACCTCATCAAACAACATAAAGATATGAATTGTACCTCTACCCAAACTGCTATGAGTCATTACTGATGACAATCACAAATTTAGTCACCATAGATTTCAAGCCATTATGAAAACACACCAAAAACTTTGTTCCCTCTACAGGGCTATAGAGTTTGTCACAGACATTGTTAGAAAACCATTTCAACTTACCCTCTCCCATCTCTTCTTTATGAGCTGTCTAGTTTTACAAACCTGAATGCTGTCCTCAAAACAAAACAAAACTGGACACGGGCTACATCAGAGTAGCTAAATTGGCTGCCAGCCTTCCCTACAAAATGAATCATCATTTGGCACTAAAAGAGCTAGACTGGCTTGAACTACCTAACTACTTAAGGTACTCATGTCTAACAACTACCCACAAGCTTGTTCTCTGACCTAACAAATGTCCAGCATCACAAACTTTCCTGCAATACTACTGTCCAGTAGGGGCTTATCATCAAGCAGCAAATCTTGTTTTAATTACCAGTAAATCAAACAATACTGCTACAGACTCACTTTACTCCTTTTACATCTAAAAACTCTAGAATTCAATTCCAATCCACATAAAACAGATAAACAAAAACATTTCAAAACCTTACTTAAATAACACCTAAACAATAGTTGACTATGGTCATCCACCAGTACAGGAACAGAAGCTTTACATCTGACAGTACCCCTGCATAATTACAAAACACTCTACATACTCAGTGACTTCACTCTAACCAGCATGCTCTACACCTCTCCAAACACTCTCTTTCCTAAAAACTGTACATAACTCAGACCTCCTGATCCTAACGTCCTGTTTCTCCTGCAGCTCACTATAAACATTTCTATTTATCTGTACTTAAACAGCTCACATCTTTACATCCACCTCTGCAATCAGTACTCTTTTGAGTGTCCACACTGCACTACTTGTTCTAGAAACTTTCTATTTATTATTATTCTGCTTAGTCAAGTTTAAGTGCCAACTGCTTTTTTTAATCCCTTGTAAACATACTCACCAGGATTCATTATGCTTCTGTGCAGAAATAAGTTATTCCTGCATGGAAACGACCATTTAAGTGCAGGACGGCAGTGCGCCATGCATATTTATGAAGGCACGCTGCCTGTGCTCCTAAACTAATATAAGCCGTGGACGAGTGTGGGGGGTGTGTCTGAGAGCAGAGCTCTCACAATATACATGCCCTGCACTCAAGAATTGCCGTTCGGCAATTAAAATGTGCAAGAATGCTCATAGCACCCCAAACACATCAGGATAGCTGTAAAATGTACAGATGTACGCAGAAATCCACAGCAATATGTTAAATCTGTCCCTACATTTGTTCCCCCATCATTTCAGGGTTTGTCCAGAGTTTGCACTCCAAGAGGTTAAGAGGTATGCCCACCATGAAGCAGAAAGCTGACAAAATAACAGGTGTAGCAGTAGCAGGGATATTTGTGAAGGGTATAGATAAAAGAACACTACAAGATTTGTTTTTTATAAAAGCGATAAAGTGTAACCATAGCTGCGTGGGTGTGCCCGTTGCTAAGCTATGCATAGTCCAGCTTAAACAGCACAAGAAGTTAAATAGCAAGATTTTTTAATCAAAGCAGTACTGCTATAGTGCACTGGTTAGAGTGTATGCTTTGTGAGCAGTCATTCCCGGTTTGATCTTCACTGTATCAAATTCGCATTTTACATGTGAAAGCAATTCATAAATAATTTTTTTGTGTATAACCTATATTTGTGAACTGGAGTACTGCATTAAGTCCAGATGTGAGGTGTCATTGCATTAAAATGGTAAAATCCCCAGATAAACACAAGTGCCCCATACAGTATACTTACACATGAATCAAGGATACTAAACAAATGTATAATATTTAATGAATGATAAATCAATGCCATACAGCAAATAGTGTGTAAAATTAAAAATAACCAACGTTAAGCATTGCACACCTCTTTCTTATCACCCTTTTTCTTTTCTTTTAAAGAAATTAGCACAGGAGTAAGCGGGAGTAAGCACATTTAAGCAGTAGTAAGTGGGTTTAAGCCTGTTTGCGTGGGGATAAGCAATGCCTACACAGAATAAGCAATTTTGAGGCTAACTCTCTGTAAGCATATTTAACCGAAAGTAAGCATTGCTTACCATCGTGCAAACCTGTGCAAACACACTTACAACTGCTTAAAAGTGCCTTAGTCACTCTGTATACAATAGCTCTTGTTCTGCCCAGCAACAAAATAATCACCCTTTGCAAGCCTCGAACCCAGGACTCTGTACACCACAGCCATAGTGATTTACCACTATGCCATACAAGCTGTGCATAAAAGTGAGGTATTCTCAAACATATGCAGCACAGTCACTCAACATTAGGGAAAATGTATTTACATATGTAGATGTATGTATGTATGTGTGTGTGTGTGTGTGTGTGTGTGTGTGTGTGTGTATATATATATATATATATATATATATATATATATATATATATAAAACAAATGCATAACTCACAACTGTCCCTGATTGTCAGGAACATCCCTGATGTACACGCAAATGTTAGCATTGTCCATTTATGTGTTACCTAACTCAAGGTTCCCTTAATTTGACCTGTTAATAACAGCCTGCATTTAAATTGGAACCTGTGTTCTGAGACAGCCTTACAAGACTATCTGCAAATATACAGAGCTGAGTATAGTTTTCTTTATTATAGAGTTTAATTGTTGCTTAGATATCTGTTGTCTCACTGTTCCGAGAGTCTGATCTGCAAATATACAGAACTGAGTATATTTTTTTGCTTTTATAGTTTATACTATTAGTGGTTGGTCAAATCTCTGCTGAAACTGTCTTCCCCACCCCCCCTCCCTATTTTTGGTTTGTAGTTTAAATTTGGTGGCTTTTGCAGTGCCCTTCCCATTATAGATTTGATCTAGGACACTCCCCCAGTCCCATCTCTTTACCGCATTCTACCTAATAAACCCTTTCTGCACTTGCTTTTAGTCCTTTTTAATTTAATTGCATTTTTCAAACTGTGTGTGGTCTAATATTGCTACATACTCAAGTGTGATAGCTTGCACTCCATGTGAATTGTTTTTACTACTGTTTTTGCTACTTTTCTGTAAAAAAAATAATAAAACTGTAAGCCTATTTCCTACCTTTCCTGTAACTAGTGTTCCAGATACAGATTTGCTGTATCCAGGTCTGTTTATAAGCTTCTGAGCCCCCCAAGCCTTTCTGTGTTGGAAGGAAGCCTACTAGCTTATCAGTGGGAGTGGTAAGCATTAGGTAACCTGTCTACCACGTAAGTAGTGGTTCTGGCCCAGAATTTGTAATTATTGGCCGTTTGGGCAATCTTCCATCTCTCTCAACTTTCTGATTTGAAAGCCTGCATTTGCACTTGTTTCTGTCCTGTAACTCGTCTAGTGCAGATACAGATTCTTAGTTTTAGCACTTAAATTTGCTTATTCATACTCAGCACTTGTTCAGAACTTGTAAGCACTAAATAAGCTACTAATTACTATAGCACTCAATCCCTAAAGGAAAACAGTTTTTGTACTTACTTGTCTCACTGGGGTTGAGAAAAACAGCTCTTGTACTCACTTTCCTCACTTACCTAGAGGAAAATAGTTTTTTATTCAGGCATGTCCAAGGGTCAGCTCCCAGTGTTCTCCCCTGTCTATCTGATGAATCTGGGCATCTTGAGGCAATGTAGAAATTGCCTCATGTACACAGACAGCCCTCTCCTCCTACCACCCAACACTACAACCTGTGAGAGATGCACTTATCTAGCCAAACTGGAGATAAAGCTCTCACCAACCAAGACTGAACCTGACACTCATGAGGAGAGGGTAAACATTTGCACCACACCACACTCATCACATAGTCTCACTACGTCTACACCACCAAAATCCACACATAGAAACTCAAAAACATTCGCGGAGGCTCTCAGTAATAATCTGCCTAAGAACAGAGACCTCCAAAGCAGAAATACAAACAACCTCCATCCCCCAACACAACCCAAATGACACATAGCCCACAGATTCAGTGTGCCACTCAAACACAGCCAATAAGGCAAAACAACATACCCATCACACTAGTCATAGGTGACTCTATAGTCAGGCACACTGATGTCCCACTCACCAGACTAAACAAGGAGAAGGTTACTGTCAGCTGCCTGTCGGGTGCCAGGATCCACCACATAACCCACGCACTCAGGTCACCCCACAACAAGTACAAATATGACTCTGTCATTGTCCATGTTGGTGTGAATGACCTGAGATATACCTCCCTGGACTACATGAAAAGAGACATGGAAGAGCTCTGCAATCTTGTAGCCCAGGCAGGTATGACCCTAGCCCAGAATGATACCAAAGTACAAGGACAAAATGATTGATTTCAACAATTGGCTAAGCTTCTGGTGTCATTCAAAGGGGATCCAGTATCTGTCTGCTTGGGATGACATGGTCGACAGACCATGATGCTTTGCCACAGATGGCCTGCACCTGTCAACCCTAGGATTCCGGATACTGGCTAAGGCTCTTGCTGCCCCTATAGTTTCTGTTTTAGGCAGGGTTCAAGTAACAAATTCACCACCATAACAGGAACAGGCAAGCAAAAACTGAGGGTAATTCTACTCAGTGCTAGAAGTCTAAATTTCAAAATGCACTCACTCAAGGCACTGCTTAAAATGGAGAACATCAATATCTGTGCAGTGACTGAGACCTGGTTCAAGGCTCCAAAGAACACCCCTGCACTACCAGGCTATAAATCATACCACACTTTTCGGCCATCTAACTTGGACCGAAACACCAAAGGTGGGGGTGTTTCCATATTCATTAAGGATATCCACACCTCCAGGCTAGTTGCTCAGCATAATGCATCTGAGGTTATCCAAGTGCAACTAACTCTTGGCAAAACTGCAATCCAAATTGTAGCTTGCTACAGATCCCTCACCATGCCCCAGGATTCCCACTCCTCTTTTCTTGATGTACTGGAAAATATTAGGGTTCAACCAAACACCCTAATAATGGGCGACTTCAACTACCCCACCATTAACTGGGAAAACTACTCATGTACTAACTCCTTAGCACAGCACTTTCTGGAATTCATAAACTTCAATGCCCTAGATCAATTTATCCACACCTCCACCAGGGGCAACAATATCCTAGACCTAGTCATTACCAAAATGAGTGACCGGTGTTCCACACCTGAAGTCAACTCCTCGTTGGCCCGATCCGACCATATGCTAATCACCCTTGATATTCACATCCCACCCCCCACCCCCCATTAAGGAAACCACAGTAAGAAATTTCTCCAAAGCCAACTTCATGCTTCTTAAGACAGAAGTAGTGAACTTCATGACACCCATGCAGATGGACAATACAGTTACAACTGCTGAATCCTACACAAATGCACTCTATAAGCACTTACATGAGTGCATGGATCGTGCTATCCCAAACAGAACCAAGATGCTATCCTCCAAAAAAAGAAAGCCAATCTGGTGGTCCCCTGCCATAAACAAATTGTACAACAGAAGGAAGAAACTGTTGCAAAAGAGAGTAAAATCCCATGAGTGGAGGAGCTCCCTGGTCAGCCTCAGTAAGAAGCTGAGATCCCTTATAAGATCCTCCAAAGCTAGCTACGAAAATAAAATTGCCACTAATTCCAAGGACAACCACAAAGCATTCTATAGCTATGTCAAGAATCTCAATGGCAACACCCAGATCTGCTCTGAGTTACAGCACAAAGGCATTAAAATTACAGAACCAACTAATATTGCCAACATCCTGGCAGATAGGTTCAGTGCTAACTTTACCCCCCCCCCCCACCCCCTAAAGGGCCCATATCTATACAGGAAGAATGCAGAGTGCCTGTAATCACAACTACACAGGTGAAAGCTGCACTCTCTAAAGCCAAAAACACAGCATCCATGGGACCGGACAACATTCCAGGCTGCGTTTTACACGAACTTCAGAATTAACTGGCTCCCCACTTAAACACCATGTTCAATAATAGCCTCGCATCAAGCTTTGTGCCCACTGAATGGTGCACAGCAACAGTTATCCCACTCCACAAAGGGGGAGCCACCACTGATCCCAGGAACTATAGACCTATTAGCCTGACGAGCCTGGTCTGCAAAGCCATGGAACGTATCATCATGGAACTCATAAACAAAGTCATTGGTAACCTCCAAACTCTGGATCCCACCCAGTTCGGGTTTGTGAAAGGCAGATCCTGCCTCCTGAACCTGATCGACTTCTTTGAGGCAGTCACCAAAGCCGTAGATGAGGGTAAAGTGGTTCACACAGCCTATCTTGACCTCGCCAAGGCTTTTGACACCATCCCCCATTCTGGAATTATAGCTAAACTCAATAAACTAGGCATAAATCCCTATGTCACAAGATGGGTTGCCAACTGGCTCACTGACATAACCCACACTGTAAAACTTGCAGACTCCAAATCTGACCTCAAAGCAGTGACAAATGGAGTACCACAGGGTTCTGTCCTGGGACCGCTCCTGTTTGGTATCTACTTCTCTGAAGTACAGGCTAACACAGAAGGCCTCTGGCTAACGAAGTTCGCAGATGACTGCAAACTAGGAGCCATAGTCAAGTCCCCAAATGATGTGAACATCCTACAGAAGGGCCTCTCTGAGACAGATGCCTGGTGTCAGGGCCATGGCCTCAAGCTCAATGCCAAAAAGTGCAGTGTCATCCCCTTTGGTAAAAACTCTGTACCCATGAACTGTCACATAGGCAGCAATCTACTTAACACCGAATGCGTGATAACAGACCTTGGGACCGAGGTGGACAGTAGTCTCTCCTTTGATAGTCACATTACTACAGTAGTCAGGAAGTCCTTCTACGTGGCACACCTCATCATAAAAGGTTTCTCGTCCAGGAAAAAAGAGGTCATCGTTACCCTCTACTCATCACTCATTAGACCCATTATAGAGTACAACGCCCCTTTTGGAATATACCTCACAAGACATCTGCAGCAGCTGGAAAGGCCACAGAAGTACCTCACAAAGAGGATTACTGGACTCAAACAGATGCCGTACACTGACCGCCTCAAAAAACTACAGCTTTACTCCATAGCATATCATCTACTCAGAGGTGATCTCTGCCTAACATATAAAGCTATGTCAAACCCAGAGCTGTTGGACATGCTACACCTAAAGAAATCCCAATCCCTCTGAGCTACATGCTCTAGGGACCTAAACCTTGTCACCACAATAAACAGGACATGCTGGAGGCATAGATTCCTATCCCAGAGACCTCTCATACTCTGGAACAGGCTACCCATCTATATCAAGCAAAGTTCTTCATTAGCACTCTTCAAGAAAAATCTTGATGAGTGGATGGGAAATAGGAAATACACCCTGGGAATCACTTCTGTGTGTCTGCTCGTCAGTGGCACAGGAAAATAACTTGCTTGGGTGGCGTAAGCCAGGGAACCTTGTTGGCTAGGCTTGCGTAGGCTCTTGGGCCAATAGCCTAGTACCTACCTATGAACCTATGAACCTATTTGACTTCCTCTTAACACTGGTGCCATTGGAATTATACTGAATAAATAATGACAATAATTAAGAGCTGATGACTTATTTCACAGCAGGAAATGTACATTAATTCACATTCTGTAATGCCGTAAATGTCTCAAGTTAATAGAACTAATATGTTAAAAGTGTCCCTATTTGACCCCAATTTTGTCTGGATTTGTCCCTGACTGTTGAGAGTTGTCCCTGATTGTATGACAACTATGACAACAATCACAATTTTATTTTTTATAAAAGTGATAAAGTTTAACCGTAGCTGTGTGGGTTACCAATTGCTTAGCTAGGCATACTCCAGCTTAAACGGCACAAGAAGTTAAATAGCAAGATTCGCTCAACAGAAGTTGAATTGCAATAGTGTAGTGCTTAGAGCATTCGCTTTGCGAGCAGTCATTCAGCATTTGATCCTCACTATAGCAAATTCACATTTTACATGTGAAAGGAATTTATAAACAATTTTTTTGTTGTATAACCTACTATATAACATATTTGTGAACTGGAGTACTGCATTAAGTTCAGATGTGAGGTGTCATTGTAATAAAGTGGTGAAATCTCCCGATAAACACATGTGCCCCATACAGTATACGTACACATGAATCACGGATACTAAACAAATTTATAACATGTAATGAATGATAAATCAATGCCAAGCAGCAAATAGTGTGTAAATTTAAAAATGAGCACCGCTAAACACTGCACACCTCTGCTTACCAGGTGTAAGCAATGTGTAGCCCAGCTAAACAGATTTGCCCATAGGTATGCCCCTTTAAGCAATGCCATCCTTAGGTAAGCAGGTTTGCCCACAGATTAGCATTTTCAAAACCATCCAATCATGGCAAAGTGCAGGAAATTGGCCCTATTTAAACCCTACAGGCTGGAATACATCTCATAACAGGTTGCAGCTTCCTACTGTAGGCACAATGGCCGGTGCTGGGGAAGGATCGTGCTTCTGAGTGCAGTGCTGGGGCATCCAGAAGTCTAAGGTCATAGCAGCACTCCCGGTAAAAGACCATGAACAGAGACTGCTGCAGGGCCAGTACCAGGATTCCGAATATAAAGCGGAAACCTAGGACCGTCTCGCTCGTGACATCACCAGTGCCACTGGTATCCTTTGAACTGGTGAGCAGGTCAGGCATCACTATGCTGACTTGAAACAGAGGAAGAGGGAGCTCTTGGATCAGTGGATCCAAGAAGCTAGGCAGAGGGGGTGATGTCCCAGCAGTGTGTAAGTACTCATTCTACTAACTGTTTAATAATTGCCTAGCTCATGTATATTATGGACAGGTATGGCTAAATATTCCTCTATGTCTCTGACAGCTGCAGCAGAGTGGGCTGTGAATCAGGAAGCCCATGCATGTAGGCTGCAGGGGCTGCATCGCAAGGCAGGTTAGTAATAATCTTGCATGTACTGTCATAAGAAATAAATCTAAAAGTAGTAGAAAGTTAATTGCCAGTATAAAACCTGTATTGTGTATGGGATGTACGGAATAAACCAGACAATATGGCAGGAAGAGTCGCATATAGGCTGTATTTAAATAAAAGGGTAACAGCCTGGCAAAAGAGGTCTAACTCCTGGACTGTTTGTGTTTACTCTGGTATCATATGGTAATGTAGTGTTGCAGTCTCTTAATAGTACTGTTGTATTAAGCACTGCTACCCACACTGTGCTACATAAATAAAATGTGTAGGAATGTCTGTATACGACTGTTGTAATCACAAGGTCATACTGTACAACTGAGGGAGACATAGACAGAAAACAGTGAAAAGATACACAGCAAAATCCAAATAGCACACTCAACTGTGATGTAAGCTGTTGCATTTTTAGCACACGCAGCCATGGTTTGAATCCTGGGAGTGGTAGTAAGCTGTATGCATAATCATATCCCTCAACTGTATAGATTTTTTTCAGAATGTTCAGATAATTGGTTTAAATTTCTGCCTGTCACCCTGTCCCCCTGGCAAATCAGTGGGATGATCCCAGAAGTTTAGGGAGCAAATAATGACATACAACTGCTTGTCAGACATCATAACCATCAGAAAAATGTCTATAAGAAAAAAAGTATCACTCTAGCAATCAACAAAATGTTATGAGTGTATTATGCAAATTATGTCCCATCTCTATCCCCATGTTGTGAAGCTATGACCAGAGTATGTGCAGTAACAGAGTGAGACGTATGTGCATAATAATAACGTGGAATCTGGTAATATGTGTGTGGCAACATTCAGGTAGTGTTAACAAACATTCCCTCCACAGGTCCGTCAGATAAGAAAACTGTGCCTGGAAATAAAGATTGAAATCCTGCACTGGTACTGTTTAGTCTGGTATTGTATGGCATTGTTAGTGTTGCAGTTTTTCTGAATAATAATGTATTAGTCATCACTGTCACCCACACTGTGCTACATAATAAAAATGTCTAGGAATCCCTGTATAAGACTGTTGTAATTACGTCAGATTGTAAAACCATGGGAGAATTATAGACAGAAAAAGTACAGTTTTGTACCTACCATAAATGTAGATGTTCGAGGATCTCCATTGCTGCAGTCCTGACATATGGGTATTCCGCTGTCCACCATCGGCCCGAATACCAAAGGGCTAGAACCGGCGTCGGTCATCGGCGCTCGAGACTGACATCAGTACGTGCCAGTACAAATGTGCATGACCGACGCCATAACCTCAGTCTTTCTTGCCTCAGACGTCAGAATGCAAAAAACACCATCCAAACCCCAACCTAAAAAGAAAAAGGGGGAAGGAGGGAGGGAAAATTGGACTGCAGCAATGGAGATCCTCGAACATCTACATTTATGGTAGGTACAAAACTGTACTATGTTCTTCGTCTCCCATTGCTGCTGTCCTGACATATGGGTAGAATCCCAGAGCAACGGAAAAAAGGGAGGCTGGTCAACTAAATAGCATTAGGAGCTGCTGACATGCCCTGTAAGATTGCAGTGGCAAACCCAGCCCTAGACCTAGAATAAAGAGGTAAATGATAATGCTTTGTAAAGGTATGTACAGAACTCCAAGTAGCAGCTTCTAGAATGTCTTCAGTAGCTACCCCTCTCAAAAAAGCAGTAGAAGTGGCCGTAGCCCTAGTAGAATGAGGCCTGATCCCAGCTGGAACATCCTCACCATGATGAGAGTAACAAAAAGCAATACAATGGCTAATCCACTTGGAAATAGTTTGTTTCAAGACAGCTTTCCCTCGTGAAGTCAAAGCAAAAGAAACAAATAATTGTTGAGATCTTCTGAACTCTTTGGTTCTGCTCAAATAATACCTCAACTGCCTATG
The DNA here is from genome assembly GCF_019279795.1 of Protopterus annectens. NCBI lineage: Eukaryota > Metazoa > Chordata > Ceratodontiformes > Protopteridae > Protopterus > Protopterus annectens. The sequence continues at coordinate 1,365,210,204 of NC_056746.1, forward strand.
TACATCCAAAGAATGCAAAACTTTTTCCCCTTCATTTTGGGGGTTAGCATAAAAAGTAGGCAAATGTATAGATTGGTTCAATGCCACATTAGAAATCACTTTAGGCAGAAAAGTAGGATTAGTACGTAAGGAAACTCTGTCATTGTGAAAAATCAGAAAAGGTTCCACTGCCATGAGGGCCTGTAATTCAGATACCCTTCTAGCAGAAGTAATAGCCAACAAAAAAGCAGTCTTCCAAGACAAGAACTGCAATTCAGCTGTAGCTGCAGGTTCAAAAGGAGGCAGAGTCAGCTTTTCCAAAACAAAATTAAGATCCCAGGTAGGAGTAGGAGCCCTCCGTGGGGGTCTGATATTCTTTGCCCCTCTAAGAAACTGTTTAACCAATGGATGTAAAAATAAAGGAGGGTCACAATCATAGTGAGCAGAAATAGCTGCAGCATGCACTTTTACAGAAGAGAAGGACAATCCCTTGTCCAATAAAACAGTCAAATATTGCAATGTACAACTCAAATTAGGCAATTCGACATCAAAGCCTTTAGCTGAACTCCAAAGAAAAAATCTCTTCCATTTACCAGCATAAACTTTTCGAGTACTAGGATGCCTGGCTTCCAAAATAACATCCAAAACTTGTTGAGGGAGCTGAAGGTCCTCCTTCTCTAAAACAGAATGTGCCAGGCTGTCAGGTGCAGGGAGTGCACCCTGACATTGAGAAAATGATTGTTTTCCTGAGACAATAAGTGAGGAATCTGTGGCAATGGCCAAGGTGGTACATGAATTAAGCTCCTCAACAGAGGGTACCAATGCTGACGAGGCCAATCCGGTGCTATAAGGATCATGCAAGGTTTGTCCCTCCTGACTTTCAACAGCACCTTTGGAAGAAGAGGCAAAGGAGGAAAAGCATACACATGAAGGTTGCTCCAACTGAAGGATAGTGCATCTATTTTCCAGGCTTTCGGATGAAATAGCCTTGTGCAAAACAGTGGCAGTTGGAAATTCAGAGGAGAAGCAAACAGATCTATGTCCGGAGTTCACCAAGCCATTGTCAACTGAAGAAATACCTGAGGGTCCAATTTCCATTCGTGAGGATCCACAATCTGTCTGCTCAGAACATCTGCTAAAGAATTTTGTGCTCCTGGCAGAAACTGTGCTCGAAGAGTGATGTGCAGATTCAAAGCAGTTTCCCACAACAGCATTGCTTGTCTGCAAAGAGGGTAAGAATGAGTTCCCCCTTGCTTGTTGATGTACCACATGACAGTCGTGTTGTCTGTTCGAATCAACACCAGTCCTGGTTGAAGTAGGCTTTTGAATCCCTCCAAAGCAAATTGAACTGCCAGCATCTCTTTCATGTTGATATGCAAGTGAAGTAGCTCTGGGGCCCAAAGGTCTTGAATCCATTTTCCTCTGAAATGAGCTCCCCAGGCTGACTCCGAGGCATCTGTCGTTAATATCTGACTTGCCTCTGGTTGGGTCACAGAGAGCCCCTTGTTTAGGTGACATTCCTGAGCCCACCACAGAAATTCTCTCTGAATGCAAGGTAGAATCCGAATGACAGTGTCCAAATCGTGGCAGTGTTGAGTCCAAACGTTCTTGAGATACCATTGTAGCTTCCTCATATGCAGTTTGGCATTGGGAAGTACTAGAATGCAAGATGCCATGAACCCCAAGGCTTCAAGGACTGTCCTTGCAGTCAGCCTGGACATTACTGATAGCTATTGGAAGTATAGGTGAAGATTCCTTTGTTTGTCCGGGGTAAGAAATGCCATCTGAGCAGCTGTATTCAGTTTCACACCCAGAAAACACATCTCTTGTGAGGGTACTAGACTGGACTTTATTTCGTTCACAGAATACCCTAGGCATCTGAAAACTGTCATTACATACTGCAGATGTTGAAGAAGTTCGTGCTTGCCTTGAGCCAGAATCAAACAGTCGTCCAGATAAGGATAAATTTGAATTCCTGCTAGCCTGAGAAAAGTTATTACTGGAGCCAGGACTTTCGTGAATACCCTGGGCGCAGTAGACAAGCCAAAGGGCAATGCAGAGAACTGATAATGCAAATTCCCATTCCGAAACCTCAGGAATTTCCTGCAACAGGGCCTGATAGGAATGTGAAGATAGGCCTCTTTGAGATCCAGAGTCACCATCCAGTGATCTTTGCCCAGCATAGGTAACAGCTGTTGCAGTGTTAACATCTTGAATTTTGGAATTTCCAGAAAGGTATTTAGAATGGACAAGTCCAGAATTGGTCTCCAAGTATTTCCTTTCTTTGGCACTAAGAAAAGACGGGAATAAAACCCTGTGCCTCTTTCTGCAGAAGGTACTTCCTGTATTGCTTCCAACTGAAGCAGAGAAGAAATTTGAGTCTGCGCTTCCAGTCTTTGCTGACGAGGCACATCCGGCATACCTTTGAAAGGAGGGAATGTGTGAAAATAAAATTTGTAGCCTCGATTTATTATGTCCAATACCCATTTGTCTTGGGTAACCAAATGCCAATTCCGTTTGAAAAATCTCAGTTTTCCTCCTAGAGGGGCTGCCAGCAGTGCAGAGTCCGGCAGCTGAAGACACGGGTCATTGGGTCTGTTTCCGAAAGGACTGACCCCTGCCCTCCCCAGCAGAAGGGGTAGAAGAACTCAAAGACCTAGAAGTAACAGGGCCCTGAGAGGAAGCCCTACCCCTACCTCGCCTCGACCTGCCCCTAGACTGATAATCCAAAGAGGGGAAACACCAACCCTTAGCAGGCCAATTCCTACTGAACTTAGGGGGCTGAACCTGTAAAAAATCCTTAACTGTCTGCATAGACTTAGCTTTTTCCTCCATTTTTTTCAAAACTGATTCTACTGGAGGACCAAAAAGAACATCAGATTGCAGAGGAGCATCCATAATTCGAGCCTTAACATGCTCTGACAAGGTCTGAGCTTTAAGCCAAGCATGCCTACGAATAACTGAACTAGTATCAGCCACCCTGGAAGAAGCCTGTAAAGCATCAAAACCACACTGCAAAGAATGCTTACCAACTTGGCCTGAAGCATGCACTAAATCCTGAAGCTCCTTACATCCAATACCTTCAGCTAAAGCATCTACTCTACATTTCAATTGGCCCAGCAAATAATTTTGATACCGGAGCATATGAAACTGACAATTTAAAGCTCTCATAGCCAAAGTGGAAGAGGTATACAGTTTCTTACCCCACCTATCCAGGGCCCTAGCATCCTTGTCCAGAGGAACTGGATTTCTAACCACAGAAGCCCTAACCCCTTTGGGGCCATGAGTAATAGTTTCTGGATCAGCCCTAGGACTCTTATACAAGTACTTGTGAGCTTCCGGAACCCTGTAGTATCTATCTGGTTTAACCGGGGCAGGAGGCAGAGAATCTGGGTTAAGGGCAGCCTCAGAAAACACATCCTGAACAACATCCAGTACAGGGGGAATAGCCAAGGGCCTATGCTGAGGCAAAAACAAGAATTCCCTTAGTCTTTTACGAGAATCAGAATAATCCTGGCCCTCCCATTTGAAATGTTCCCTCATGGAATGCAAAGTCTCAGAGAAAGAAAAATCTTCTGGAGGGGCCTTGAGGGAGTAGAGTCCTCAGCTTCCGAATCAGAATAAGGAGGAAATCCTGAAGTTCTTCTACAGAGGAATCTGACTCATTGGAAGACTGAACCAAACCCTCCAACTCTGTCTCTACCCTGGGCCTCTTCGCAGGGGGGGGGCATAGAACCCCTAATTAAAGTAATCAAATCTTCAGCCATCTTTAACATGTGCTTTCTAGGAGCTGGACCCTGGGGACTAGCACCAGCAGGGGCAGACTTAGACTTAGAATGGGCTCTGCTCTGAGAAGGAGGAGGCCTAACTACCCTATGAGGGGAGGGAACCACTGACATTAGAGAAGCACCCTCAGCCTGGCCTAACACAGGAGAAGCCACTTCCTGCAGTAACAAAGGCTCCCCTTGAGACTCAGGTAAACCTTCAGAAGGAGCCGTAGAAGTAGCCAGTGGTACAACAGAACCGGCGTCCGGAGTGGACGCCTCATCCTGTTTGGACCGCAAAGACTTTTCTTTGCATTTCTTAGAAGAACCAGTCGTCGGAGAATCCGACGTCATGTTATAATTACAACGTTTACCAAACACCAGCCTAGCACAGTCCAACCGACGTTTAATAGTACGCTTGTTAAAAGTAGCACAAAAGCGACACCCAACAACGTCGTGCTCAGGCCCTAAACAAGGAATGCAGAGTGAATGGTAATTCCTATGAGGAATCTGTTTCCCACAAGAAATACAGTTATTAACTTTTTCTGACATCCGTCAATACTGAGGCAAGAAAAAGACAAAAGTGTCTAGCGGGTACTTAGCCCAACTTGGTCTCCGGTCTGAAACTTGAAAACCGACAATTCCAGAACGCCAAACGGCACTTGCAAATGCTGCTTCTGCTTAGGACCACGCGGCAAGAAAGACTGAGGTTATGGCGTCGGTCATGCGCATTTGTACTGGCACGTACTGATGTCAGTCTCGAGCGCCGATGACCGACGCCGGTTCTAGCCCTTTGGTATTCGGGCCGATGGTGGACAGCGGAATACCCATATGTCAGGACTGCAGCAATGGGAGACGAAGAACATCAGTGAAGAGATACACAGCAATATCTAAATAGCACAATCAACTGTAATGCACACTGTTTTATTTTTAGCAGACACAGCCATGGTTTGAATCCTGGGAGTGGTAGTAAGCAGTATGCATAATCATACCTCTCAGCTGTACAGATTTGTTCAGAATGTCCAGATAATTCACCCATGTCCAGTGCCTGTTACCCTGTCCCCCTGGCAAATCAGTGTGATAATCTCTGAATGTTAGGCAGCTTTTAATGACATATAACTGATTGTCAGACCTGCATATATTCAGAAAATGTATATGAAAACAAACTTGTCATTGTAGCAACTCACCAAAAGTTTATGAGAGCAATTGTCAAAATATGTCTCATTTCCACATGCATGTTGTCAAGCCTTGACCAGTATGTGTGTGCATTAAGAGATTGAGAGGTATGTGTATAACATCAACCTGGAATCTGGGAATATGTGTAGAAACAGTCAGGTAGTGTTAACAAATAATACCTCCACAGGTATACCAGGTAAGAGGTGTAGACTGTAGGTAAAACACAATTCACATATTTACTTGTCTACAAACATACCACTGCCCAAACTAAGGCTGTAGGGTAGTGTAATAACACCTGTAAGGTGCAGAGTACAGCAGTGACTAAGAAAGTTGTGAGAACTACAGGGATATATAAGTTGTTAACTGACATCCCCATCTCCCCCTCACCATATCTGCAAGAATAATCTAAATACACAACTCAATGGATATGTGTATAATTAAATCTACTGTTGAGACATATGTCCTATTGTTTGATAAATATTGAAATGTGTTTCTATGCATGTGCCATGTTGAAATACTCCCACATTGGTGGCCTGTTGTCATCAATGTAACATGCATGCTGTTATAATGGCCACTGTGGTTCCATTTATGCATGTGTTCTGTTTGCTATGCAACTGTTCCAAATCTAGTGTTTTGGGTTAATGGGAATATCTATGCATGCTGTTATACCTAATCCTGGAATGTGTTGACTACAACTAACCCACATATGTTTTAAAATTGCAACATCACAGCACGTTTGGGAAGACTGATCCCAGAAGACCCACCTCTCTCACCAAATCTGTCCATGGCACCAGGCACCACCACATCTAGGACCCACTGTGGGACCTCCTCGTCTGCTGGTCCTGCATCACCTTCACAAGGAACCACTTCAGGGGATGGGCTAGCCTCCCTGGGAGCGGGTGCATACAGGAAACTGTCATCCATCGTCAAGTCTGGGGTCTGGTGTGTAGCGAGCTCCACAGGGAGTTTGGAGATCTGCTATGCAAGCTTGAGGGCTGCGTGGTGCATTTAGAGGGTCAGCCTGCCTCTCCTACCCAGCCCCCAGCACAGCCACCTTCGGGGCCGTGAAGGTGCAGTGGTGACTGCCCATGGGTGAGGGCACCAGTCTCACTGTTTCCATTTGGAGGGTCATGGGCTTCTAACTTCCAAACACCCCTCCCCATCCAAGGTGTTTACCTCCCACATGTGTCATATACCCCCCTGCATACTGTCTTGTCTGTCTTGTCTGTCATCCTACCCAACCTACCTCCCCAAATATACCTACTATCCTTCCCCAACATCCCACTCTCACATTAAATAAAAAAGGGCAATCTGTTCCCAAAAAAAAAATCTTGCCCCATACATAGCTGTTCATTTCACACACGTGTCCACTGGACACACGTAATCTGGTGTAATTGGCTTCATAACATATGCTTGTTGTCCTCACCCCTCTCTCAAGGGTTTGAGTGTCCAAATTGATCTCCAAATTCAGTGTATATGCACAGCTGTTGCTGTAGAAGAAATGGGCAGCTATAGACCTTCCCTACACCCTTCCTGCACATCCCTGGCCATCTTACATACTGTCTTTCCCTCTTTGTGCCTCTTTTTCACCACTTTCCTATCACCCCTTTTTCTTTTTGTTTAAAGAAAGTCACCACCTTCAGAACAGTCATGACAATGTGAAATATATCATGCACAAACGTCATAGCTGTGTAATAGGCCTATCTACAATCTGTCCCTATATATTCCCCCTAATTTGAGGCTGTGTCCACATGTGATGCTCTGTGTTGTAGCAAGGCAGAACAGTGCAGCAGTTTAGGAAGGAGTGTCACAGTGTGGACCTCATGTCTGAGGTCACTATATATATATATATATATATATATATATATATATGTATATATATATATATATATATATATATATATATATATATATGTATATATATATTCATATCACTACACTGAATGACCATTTCACTGATACCCATTTCACTGAGACCAAATCACCTACAGTTCATTTCATTGAAAGTTCATTTCATCCAAAGCCCATTTCATTTACAAGTAGTGGTCTTAGGCACGTCAAAGGTAGATGTTCTGTTCCCCACTGTAGTATGATATTGGTGTTAGTAGATATAGTTAGGGGGGTTGTGGGGGGCACATCCCCCGCAATGGGGGATATGGGTAGTGTAGACCCTCAAATAAGTTAGTTTTCTGTTGTCTGGTGTTGTTGTACATTATATGGTAAAACCCAACTTGGTGTGGAGCTATGGCCACCCCACACCACCCCTAACTATATATACTAACACAAGGATTGCAATACAGTTGGGAAAAGGACATATACCTTTGACTTGCCTTACAGTACTACTTGTCATTGAAATGATTATTAGGTGCAATGACTGTTAGGTAACATTAACCTTAGGTGAGTTTGTCTCAGTGAAATGAGTGTCAGTGAAATGGTCTTTCAGTGAAGTGACACAAATCTGTATATATACATATTAAAACATGTCCCTACTGTTGAATGACTGTGCTGTATGATATGCTTGGTGCCACCTCACACATACTTGCAGCCCAGATGGCTTACTGGTAAATATATGTGGCTATGGTGTGCAGGGTCCTGGGTTATACACCTGCAAGGACTGATAATGTATGTGCTGGCCAGAACAAGGGCTGTTAGATACATAGTGATTAAGGCACCCATAAGCACATGTTAGTGGGTGCAAAATGGACAGTCATTTATGGTGTGACATTTATGTTGGTAACACATTGCCCTGTGTGTGTTAAGGTGAGAGTTGGTGGGCCAGGCCAGACCAAGGGGGAGGTTGGACCCCCTGTTATAGAAGGAAGCAGCAGTCCAGAAAAATCACAAAACCTGATAGGCCAAAGAAGAGCCATAAAGACAATAGAGTGGACTATTAAAGATAAGAAAGAAATTATTTATTGTTACTATTACTCAAAAAGCCCAGAATTTCCATACACAAGATATACAAAAAGAGTAAGAGAGAAATTAGAGGAAAGAAAAATACTTCCACAAGAAAAACTGTCAGAAGCTTCAAATAAAAAAAATGTGTTCATTAATATAGCAGATTTGTGAAAAACGTTATACAGACCACGAAACATTGATCTGCTTGGAAAAAGAAGCATCTCAGAAAGTGAAAAATATAAACAATAAAATAAAATAATAAAAATAACAAATAAAAATAAATAAATAAATAAAAATAATAACAATAAAACCTAGAGATTTTTGAAAAGTATAAAACAGAAATATGGACATGGGAAAGAAAGAGAGATTTGATATGGTGCAATATTTATGCAAAGTCGAAAGCCAAATTAGTCAATACAAAAAAGGCAGCCCAAAGATATTTGAAGAAAAATACAGGCAAAAGCATCCAGATATGGAACATTTCACAATAAAAAAGCAATATCACAAACAGAGAATGTAGATAAGGAGATTCGTAAAGTAGAAGTAAAAAAAATAGAAGCTGAAGTTATGGAACAGCTGCAAAGTGAAGGATTTATTGTGGAATGTCTAACACAGGTTACAGGACAGCATGATGGAACAAGTCCCCAAAGTAAGGGGAAACAGGAAGATCAGGAGACATCTGAAGAACAAAATGGAAATAGGAAAGAAAAAGAGTTAATATGGTGTAATATTTATGCAAAGGAGAAAGCAAAACTAATCAATACAAAAAGAGCAGCACCAAAGATATTTGAAAAGAAATACAGGCAAAGGAATCCAGACATGGAAAACTTTACAATACAAAAAATAAGAAGATAAAGAGGAAAAGTAGAAAAAGAGATTAGTAATGCAGAAGTCAAAGAAATAGAAACTGAGCTTATGGAATACCTGTGAAGTAAAAGATTCCGTGTAGAAAATCGAATTCAGAAAACACCACAACAAGATAGAGCAATGGACATCCACATTAAGGAGAAACCAGCGGAATGGGAAGCAATATGTCAGTTTCCATATGAAGATATTTTGGAGCCTTTCACAGGAAACCAGTACAAATGTCCACTTGAAGCTGGACAGAAAGGGAAGGAACAGCAAACTGTGAAAACAGTCAATGTTGAGGAGTGATAGGCCAGTGAGTTGCCATATGGCAGAGCAATGGATGACACAGGATGAAACTGAAGAGAAGGTGCTACAGGAAGAGGCTATAGAACTTTCTATAGAATGCCCACAGGAAATGGAAAACAAAAAATGTGCCCTCAGTTTAGAAGAAAATGAGCTAAGAGAAGAGTTGCTTGATTTAATAGACATAGATAGACATATTAAAATCAATGAGAGAAATAGACTGCAGAAGGTCAATAAAACCCAAAAAGTGAGAAGTTTGATAAAACAAATGAACACAGTAATTAGGACTGTCCATAGAGATTCATGTGATATAACAGAAGTAAGCAGGATATATTACTGTGGGTAAATTAATAACTGATAAAGTTCTTCCACAAGAGCACAGGGTAGTGAGGGAAAGGAAGGGGAAAAATCAAATGCCATCATGGAAGTATTGAATAAAGAAAACTATAAAGCAATTAAGACAAGAAGTGTCACTGTTAGAAGAGAACAAATGAGGGAACAGATTAACAAAAATACTTGGGAAGACAGAGGTGATAAAAGCAATGAGCACTGTTAGAACAGATCAGGATCTATCATGCACTATCACAAATAATAAACTAAAAATCTCAGCACAGGCAGAAAAGCTTAGATGATATGCAGATAAATCTAAAAGAAAAGTACAAAATAAGAAATGTATTGATAACCCAGAAAAATTTTATAGAGAAGTGGGAAACAAGGCGAAAGGAATTGAAAGACCACCCAAAAAAGAAGAAATAGATACATTTTGGAAAAGTATCTATGAAGATCTTGTGGAACATAACAAAAATGTTAAATGGATAGAAGAATTAAAGGAAGAATAAGATGTTCAAATGTACAGTATATGAAATGGGATGAAGTAACAGCCAGAGAGATTGAAACAAAGTTAAGAAAAGCCTTTAATTGGAAAACCTGAGGCCCAGATGCAGTACCTAACTTCTGGCTTAAAGTATTAACATTTTTTCACAAAGATTTAGCCATGAGTAAGAACTATTTATGTGTGCACCCTGAACAGACACCAACCTGGCTAACAACAGGAAAAACAATGCTCCTACTTAAGAGTGAATGTGCAAGCTACCCTAAAAATTATAGAGCAATAACATGCCTTCCAACGACGTATAAACTATACACTGGAATTGATGCCGACAGAGTTTATAAACATTTAGAAGAAAACTCAGTTATGGCAATAGAACAAAAGGGCAATAAAAGAAGTCATGTGGAATGATGCAGCATTTGCTAAATAAAGTCATAGAAGAGAACAGTAAAATGGGAGATTATCTAAGCACGGCACAGACTGACTACAAAAAGCATTTGACAGTATCCCACATTCATGGATAAAAGAGTGCTTAAAAATGTATAAGATACACCTACACTGATCAATTACATCACAGTGACCATGAAGCAGTGGCAGGCCACTTTGCAATTAAGCCATGATAAAGGACAAATTATTATTCCAGGGATAAAAATCCAAAGGGGGCTATTCCAGGGTGACTCTCTTTCACCGCTGCTATATCGTCTTGCCTTTAACCCATTAAGCTGTCTACTTAACAGCTTAGGTCATGGTTATAATTTGGCTGCTGGAAAACAACAAAGTGTAAAGACTTCTCATCTTCTCTTCTTGATGATTTAAAACTGTATAGCTCATCAGATGAGGAACTGAAAGCACAGCTGCAAGCAGTCAAAACGTTTTCAGATGATATAAATGTCACCTGGTCTTGATAAATGGGCAAAAACAACCTTTAAAGCAGGAAAGCTGCAGCACAAAGAAACACTCAGTTTGGGACAAGAATGTGATATAAAAGAACTTGAGCAAGAGGGAGTGTATAAATATTTGGAAATTGATGAAGGATCAGCAATAAAACATGAATAAATGCAAATAATGCTCAGTAAGGAATATTTTAGAAGACTTTAATTCTGAAAACGGCGTTGACATCTAGGAACAAAATTCAAGCAATAAGTCAATTTGCTCTTCCTGTCCTAACTTACAGTTTTGGAGTGATTGAGTGGCCCCAAAAGGTGTTGGATAGATTAGATGGGAAAACAAGAAGGATGTTTTATGCTGATCAAATGATTTATAAAAAAATCATTGCATACCAAGATTATACATTCTCTGTTCCGATGGAGGTATGGGCCTCCTTGAAATTGATTGTATGTATAGATCTGCAATCGTGGGACTGCACACATATCTGCTGATCTCATAAGGCTCAAACATAGTGAAAGTTTTGAAACATGAAGAGAATAAATCTAAGATAACGTCCCTGCTTAGTCTAGCAGGAGCATATCAATGTCAAGTGGGAATGGAAATCAAATCAGAAGTAGATAAAAATCAGGCAGCAACTGAATGTGCCAAAAAGCAAAAGAAAGAATATAAGGTGAAGGATCAGATCAGAAGCCAAGAAATGTGGAAAATGCATAAATGCAGTTGCAAGTGTAGAAAACTCCTGGAAGAGCCCTATGTTGATTAGGGTTGAATGCAGGAATGGTTAAGAAGATGCAAATTCAAATCAAAAGATGAAAGGTTAATAATGGCAGCCCAAGATAGTGGGCTATGTACACATTGGTTTACAAAGTCCACTGAACATGTGGGAGAAACAGATAAATGTAGGTTTTGTAAAACAGAATTGGAAACAGTTGCACACCTTGCTGCTGGTTGTGATATACTAATGGCAGAAGGACTATACACTGAAAGGCATAATAATGTGACGAGACTATTGCAGTGGGGTTGTGCAAACATTATAATATTGAAATGGCTGAAAAACACTGGAAACACGTGTCGCTAAGCATCACATAAAATGATGAATTCTATATCACATGGGATTACCCATTACCAACAGTCCAAAAGGTAGAGGTGAGAAAACCAGATATAGAGGTCCATGAAAAGAAGACAAAAATAGCATTAATCATTGAAATCCCTACACAGAGTAACTACAATGTCTTGCATACTGAGAGACACAAAGTCATAAAATATCGGGTTTTGCAGGCAGAATGAGATCCATGTAGAAGAAAATACCCAGACAGTTCTAATAGTAGTAGGAGCAATGGGTCTTATAAAAAATAATCTACAATCATATTTAGATATGGTACTGATACATATAACTCCATACAAATTGCAGGAGTCATTACTGTGCACATTGCGGGTGCTGCGAAGAGCACTTCTGGCTGATATCAAAGATTGAAATAATACTAATTTCATGAACTTTAATTGTACTTTGACATAGGATTGGGGTCCATTCCCATCATGGTATTAGAAACCAAAAAACTTTGAGAAATTAAAAAAGATACTATAGGAATGAGCAGTGTACTAATTGGTTCTGATGCATGGAACAGACTACCAAATTACATTAAAGCAAGTACTAGTTTAGATATTTTAAGAACAGCCTGGACATTTATTATGGGAACAAGTGTTTTGGTATATTGGCAATCTATTTTTATGTATGTATGTATGTATGTATGTGTGTATGTATGTATATACCAAGTGGCTTATTTTAATCCCTTGTATATGGGTGCTATGAGGATTAACTGATGCTCAGGACTGTTGGACCAAAGACAATAATCACATGGTAGCTATTAGTCTAGTATAGACCTATAAACCTGTGAACAAGCCTGAAACTGACTACTGGTGTAACTCCTGCACCAAAGAAATCAAGTTTTCAAATCCAAGACTACATTTTGGAGGCTGTGTGCGATGTCTGTTTTCTTGTTTTGAAGCCACTTTTACATTAATACATATATAACATACTTTGCTATAGGTTCATCTTATGCTATTTCTACTCTTTTTCACATTTTTTACCCCTTGTAATACCACCTTTGTTTTGTTGTTGTAATTTTGTATTGCCCCAGGTTGCACAGAAAAACATTGACCATACTTATCCAGACACCTGTTGCCAATTAGAACAAGGAAGCAAGCAAATAAACAAACAGACAAATAAACAAACAAATAGTGTATAGGACAAAACACGGCAAAAAAAAAAAAAAAACATCATATAGATATTTTATTTATATTGTCTGATGAAGCACCTTTCAGTCGGTGTGAAAACGCTTACCAATAAAGCATTTATATAATTTGTTTTTTGCCATGTTCTGTCCTATACACTATTTGTTTGTTTTTCTGCCTTTGGAGCTTCCCTTGTATCTTAGGACATTTATCCACTGAGGTGTACCTCTTTGTTTGTTTAGTAAACAGATAAATAAGCAAATAAATAAAGTACTAGAAAGTACTTCTTAAGCTATTAGGTTAGGCAGTTGGCACAGAAGGTTAAGACAGTGAATTGCAGTACAGGGTTTGATTCTCAGACCACATTTGCCTCCTGTGTGGCTTTGAGCAAGCCATTTAACCAGACATTGCTCTCAGGTAACTTCTGAAAAGGGACTGTGTGTGTCCAGTGGACCTACCTGGTTAATGAATGGATATTATTATTATTATTATTATTGTTATTATTATTATTATTAATAATGATGTAGCTGTGGTTTAATGTTGCACATGCACCACAGGTATCTACAGTTTTACACTTACTGTATGTTATGTAGGAAATGATCATGTCTGCAGGATCTGGAACAGGAGTACTAAAGTGCTGTTTTCTTGCACAGCTCATGTACACCTGCCTTTGTAACTATGCCTTTGCACCTCTTAGGGACTTTTATTGTACAGCATGAGCAAGTATTTAGGTTGATTTTCTCTTCTATGTAGCATACCTATCCTTGGATGACCAGGACACAGTCTTCTTTCTCGAATGGTGCAGCTCACATACCTATTCTAGTTGCGATATGCAGCATTTTGTTTCCTTTATGTGGCTTTATATTTTCTATAGTTCATGTTCTGAGTGGGTTACTTGTGCATGCAGTTTCTCTCCTGGTTTCTGCTTGCTAGCAGTACCTAAACAAGTTAATGTGCTTAGACTGGGCATAATTCAGACTATGAAAGGCACATGTGAGAGATTCAAGAACCATAGACCAGCATTGTTTTTTTTTTCTTGCATTTAATGTTTAGTTTGCATTCTTTTGGTCAATATGTTTAATTTCATTATCTGGTATGGTTAAATTTATTTTGTATTTTTTGAGTGCTTTTGATATTTTATCTATAGTCATACCGTGCTTAGCATTTAGTGTGTGCAGCTTTGTAGAATTTTGCCTTAACAATCTAGAGTCAACAACACCACCATTTTAAAACACACTTCTTTATAAATGCAGAATTAGAGCTCATTTTGGATTAAATATACTACTATTTAAAGTTTTAAGGATATGTAGTTTGCTAGTTGGCTTGGAAAGCTGTATAATTGTAGTCAAATGAACATAAAAGACCTGCAGTCTCTCTGAATACAAAGACTATAGCCATAACTACTGAATAAAATCTGAGGTTTTGTTTCGTACTGTTTTTTATTTGAATTTCCTGACCTACGTATGATGGTTTGCACACAGGAAAGCCCAGTATCATGGTACAATAGCACTGCATTTTCTAAAATGTTATTACTGGCATTTTGGGATTAATGCAATTCCTTTTGACATGCAATTGTTAAAAAGAGTGTAAACATTTTAATATGTTTCATTCATATCATCCTCAAGTAAGTGACTTGCAGAAGTTTAAGTTAAGATATGAATCATAACTTACGGAAGCAGAAATCAACAAAGAAAGGCACAGTTTGTATGAGGGCGGATGTGTTGTTATGTCAATCGAGTGCAGAGTTACTCAATCCATATTGAGGGGAACTAGCAAACAGTACCAGGTATTACCTGAATTAGCACAGTGATGGGTTTAACAGCATAGCCATAAGGCACAGAATTGTACTTGCTCCTATCACGACTATCTCATGCAAAACAGCAAGTAAGTAGGTTGTTTTTATTTTTCTTTCTTTTTTTCTGTTTAAAATTGCATCTGAGATGAACAGACCATTAACATCTGACCACTTATTTTTTCTAGAAAATGTATCTACATCATTTGTTTTTATTTTTTTTTTAGCTCGCAACATAATTTTAACATGCACTTTATTTTCTGTTCAGTAAAATTATGAGGCAGGAAGCACTCACTGAAATTAATGCATGATACTTTAGCATTATTTGGTAGCTAATTTTCTTTCATATAAACAATAATTTCATAGAGCAGATGTTATGATTATTTAAATAAATAATTTAATTTTCAGATTAGCATCTAGATTTACTATACTTTTTTCTGCCTTTGTAATGTGTTTGTGCTACTCCTTGTTAAATGTTATGCAATACTGAAGGCTGTCATTTGTGATTTGTGGCACATTATCATTTTGAACATAAGTAACAATCCATTACACTTTGTCATAGAGCAAAGATCTTTACAACTAAAATTCAGCTACACCTGTTAGTGTGTGTTCTAGACAGCCACAAACTGTGGGGGCATGGGATGTCTGCATGTGGTATACAGTGCACCCATAAAATGTTACTGTTCTTTCTGCAAACCTAAGTGCCCGTAAGTAATCTCAAGTAAATATGACTCAACAAAGCAGACCTCCGCAACTAAAATGATTTCCCACTGAAGACCTAAAAAGGTCAAGGCACTATATGTTTGTGCCTATAGCAAGTTAAATTAATCATGCCAGAATGATAATTCCTATCTTCTTACTCATTTTAGCTGTGGAGGGCTGATCACAAGATGGGACAGTGATTGTTTAGTGCTATTTAATACTAGCTACTACACTATTTTATCTGAAACCATAAAACAATGTTTCTGTTCTTTCCTACTTTCTGAAAAGGCACTCACTGAAATATCTGTAGCATAAATGTAGTCTCAGTTTTCATTTAGAATAAACCTTTTAACTGTGTAATCTATAGGTGAGTACTAAGGTAACTATAGTCCCTGAAAGGCCATTTTAGGCCTAGTCAATAACCCAAAGTCAGAATCAAACTCTGTACTTTGCATTTATAAGGTGATGACCTCGGCCATTATGGAAAACTCACCTAGACCAGTTTGAAATGACTGCACAAGTATGTTGCAGAAAATTGAACATTTACTAACTTAAATAAAGTCTTATACGTTATATTGCATGATACCAACGATGCTGGTCACGGTTTACAATTTTACTGTTCTCTTTTTCTCTGTTGTGTTAAAAAGGCACTTTTATTTGGAATCTTTAACCCATTCATTTATCCCAAGTTAAAGTCTCATGGCCTTCTGCTCTGCATGGGATGTGGTCCTGGGTTCATCAGTCCCTCAAAGATAATTTTTTGGTTTCTTTTTGATGTCCTGCTTCCTGCCAGTGATCAGCTGACTGTGATCAGTAGTCCCATTTGTTTCTCATGGGGTAACAGACGTTCCCAGCCAATTCATTCTTCATGAGGTGAAAGCTGATCACAGATCAATCATCCTGGTAGCATTTGAGGTACTTTATACAGCCTGATGGGGGCTTCTGCATCCCAGCAGAGTGACTGGCTATACCTCTGACATGGAAGCATACCTGCTCCCTGACATGCCTTCACAAGGACTAACATCATGGCTTGGGTGGACAGACCTACATCCACACTCCCCCTCCATAATTCTTCTCAGAGAAGTGGCCTACACCATTCTCCCAGAGTGCCAGGTCACCATAGAGGGAGAAGCCATTGCAGCCCTCCATCCTTTCCAGGCAAGCATGCCAAAACAGGTCAGTCTTCTTCTCCCATCCTTTCATGGCACTTCCAACTTCCCAAGCTGCTAAACTGTCTTTGGTCATCTATGCTGCAGACAAGGCTTTACCCCCTCTATACCTTAGTTCCAGGAGTCTATCAAAGAGATGTTTTATTATTATTTCTCCTGGTTTCTTGCTAGATATGTTGTTTGATTAACAGATGTATAAATGACTATATTATATATACACTTATATATTATATATTATATATTATATATACACTTATTATATATTATATATTATATATTATATATACACTTATATATTATATATTATATATTATATATACACTTATATATTATATATACACTTATTATATATTATATATTATATATTTTATATACACTTATATATTATATACTATATATTATATATTATATATACACTTATATATTATATATTATATATACACTTATATATTAGATATTATATATACACTTATATATTATATATTATATATTATATATTATATATACTTATTATATATTATATATTATATATACACTTATATATTATATATTATATATTATATATACACTTATTATATATTATATATTATATATACACTTATATATTATATATTATATATACACTTATTATATATTATATATTATATATTATATATACACTTATATATTATATATTATATATACACTTATATATTATATATTATATATACACTTATTATATATTATATATTATATATATACTTCATTACTCTGCTGACTTTTCTCTCTCTTCTTTAATGTCAGTATAAATTTGTTATGCTTTCTTCTTTGTTTGTTTCTTTTTTATTTTTACCTTCTCTTTGAAATTTCTGTGGCTATGTAAAGATAGATTTTTCGGAAAAAGATAAAAGGAAATTCATTGTGTAGACTTTAAGGAAATGGTTATCTTGTTTTATAGAAGTGCTGGGGAAGTGAAAGGATTTATATGTGTACAGTATTATTTATGGAACTTGAGGTTATAGGACTTATTTCCCATGTTTTATGACTACATTTGTCACTGATCAGTGCTCTAATCTCAAGGCTCACATGATTGTTTTCACAAGCTGGCTAGTACCGCAGTCGGGATTGTCAAACAACCCATTTATTTTTCACATGCAAAATGAGGTATTTTCTCAACTTTTAAACAAATCTGTAGGGCAAGATACTCTTTCACAGCTTCTGTGAATGTGTTATGGGTTTTTTTTTCGGGAAATTGTTCAGTAATCACCGTATTTCTTCCTGTTTATTCTATTCGTCTTAATGTGGTTTTTAGTATTGTCTATTGCCTTTCCTGCATCATTTCAGTCAAAGTTTCAAGAAGTGATTGAGGTTTGGTTAAAAGGTTATGCAGAGCTGGTAGTAACATTGTGTCAATTTTGTAACAACAGTGGGGCTGCTTTTCTCACTTGCCGCTAACATACTAAATGAATTTCCCCAGCCCCAACAGAAAATATTTCATTCAAACAGTGGTCGAGTTAATGTTTTTGTATCTTAAAAGTGTTTGACAAATATTTTCTTTCAGGATTATTTGAAACATAGTTAGGTGATGTGATATTAACTTTTGAATGGCGCTCTGTGTTAGAGCATGACAGAAAACATATCTTTAAAACTAGTGTTACTATAGTCAGAATATGGGAAGGAGTTTCTTCAAAGCACTGATCATAAACTTTATATCACACCTGTAAGCACTAGATGAATAGTCCTTGTAAGTCTAGTCAATTTCCCTCAAAAGTGAGCATCAAACTCTGTACTCTGTGAGGTAACCACCTTAACCATTATGCTAACTCCAGACTTGAAACTAAGTCACTACAGCAGTTTCAGACTTAGCATATCACTCATGACCCACTGCATCATACACTAATATTTGTAGTTTACAATGAGCAATGGACAGAATTTGGCGTATGTGACCACTTGCCAAGCAATATTCAGATAATGCATTCATTTATGTCATATGATAATCTGAACTGCCTGACTTTGACTTGGATGAGAGGTGCTAGTTGTAAATACCAAAATGCAAGTGGTTTAGCATCCTTCTTTCTGCAATGCAGAACTAATCAAGAATTTGTAATACAAAGAATCTTAATTGGATGGGAATGAAAATCCACAGGCAACAATAAATAAAGTTACTGAATCTATCCTCAAATTCAGGTAGCAGTCAACTGAAGAGTCAGTATGACTTCTCTTTAACCAGTCATCCTTGTCTGAATTCTATTTTCACTACATAAAACATGCTGCATGGGTTACCAATTTGTTTTTCCATGGCAACTTTGCAAAGGTTACATTTATTTACCGGGAAAGTCCAACTTGCAACAAAGCCAATTCTCAGCAGAGGCCTGGGGAGAAACACTGAAGATGCATGTCTTTGGGAGAGTGGGAGGAAACCCACATGAACACAGGGAAGGCATGCAGACTCCACACAGAAGGTACCCTAGCCAAGAATTGAACTGGAGAACCTCTTGCTGTGAGGTGACAGTGCTACTGCTGCACCACTGCACTGTCTGAATGTGACTGTGTGGATCACTCAGTCACCTGTACAAATAAGGCCTTACATATCTATGAAAGTGAAATAGAATTTGCCATGTATGTTGAGTACTTTTTTTGCGCTGGAGACTTGTAAAGTTTTGGGCATCAGAGAAGGATCATGTGAACTTGTGATACAACCATACATGAAACTAAATGATTTGAATCTCAGAACATCTGGATAAATATGCATTATCATGTTATATTTTGTTGGCACTCTAGGTATTATGCATTTCACATCTCAAAGCTGATGCTGTTGATATCTTAGTTCCTCTGATATTTAGTTGTCAGTGTTTTTTAAGGTATCTTCAAGGTTGTGTAAGTCACAGAAAATGGAAATATTTTTTTTTCTTAAAAAAGGTTTCCATTTTCCAGTTATTTGTGTATCTTTGGAGGTAGTAACTATAGGCTTGGGGTACAGGGGCAGAGCCTCACATTGGGGAGAGGGAGCATGATTATTTTGGAATTTGTGCACTATTGTGAGATAAAATATTTTGGGTGCTTAGACTTTTTGATTACAATATTTGCATATCAACAATTGGAGAAGCACTATTTCTTTATTAGCACGACCATGCACTTACAATAACCATATACACTACAAGACCAGACTGTATAATCTAAGGCTATTGTGCATGGAATGATGAACACCACGATCCTCTTGTTGGATTATGTCTGTGATTCAGCAGGTGTCAGTGTAAACATTTGAAGTAAATATCACATATTCATGCACACACATAAAGCGCATGTCACAATGGCATCTGTACATAGATGGCCACAAACAAGGAAGGAAGAGCATTAGCTTTCCTTTAGCTTAAATTCCTGCACACAGTTGTATTCAATAAAAATAATTTTATTTATTTATTCTTTGATAAATGGGTTAGTCCCACTAGGCCAATGGAATCTTTTAAGGGCAGACCTGAGGCGGTAATTCATATTAACTAGGAGAAATTTGGCCACTGCACAAGGGAACTTCCCCTACCCTTTTCAATAGATGCTGCGGGATCTTTTACATCTACCTGGCCTACCACCAACTCAGGCCAATGGGGTCTTGATTTAATGTCTCACTTGAAGGATGATCTCTTTGTGTATACAACAGTTCAGTGTTGTGTAATAATTAGAAGATCTCTCAAGCTTTACTGTCATGATAGTTTGTTCCAGTGATCAGATTTGCTGATCCCTGGGCTTTGTCTTGGTTCCTGTGTTTCTCCATTTTCCTTGTTTGGTCAAGGGGTAGTTTCTTTACTCACTAGTGGGAGTAGGGAGTACTGAGCTGCCTGTTTGTCCTCAGAGGAGTGGTTTAAGGCAGTAACTTGTAGTTTATTGGCCATTTTGGGTCATTTCCTGTCTTTTCCAGCCCCCTGCTATAAAGCACGCTTTAGCGCACATTAGCGCGATTTAGCGCGGAGCTGCCACTGTTGCACACTAGGGCAGCGCCGGTTAAGCAGGTTTAAACTATTCGGGCTACCTAAAGTCCACTCTTCAAATTTTCCCTTAAAACTACCTTCCTCGAACTATACTACTGATCTAATCAGCGTATCCTATAACTAAAAAGATCATCTCTACTTGACTCCAAGTAGACTATTCTCTATCTGTTAAACCTAGCACTTGCTCCTACAGTACTTATTACCTTGATATGGCACTCTTATAGATAGCACCCCAAAAAGACAACCCCCCATCTCTTGGTCACCCACGTCCCCCGGAATCTCTTTTAAAGTTTTTTTGTCTAGTCCTTCTAGCATGTTGAGGGATCAGTTGCTAGTGTCCTCTCCTGCTCAGCTGGTGAACCTGGGAATATTGAGGCAATGTTACAATTGCCTCATGTACACAGACAACCCTCTCCTCCTCCCACAAAACACAAATACATGCGAGAGATGCAACTATACGGCCAAACTGGAGGCTGAGCTCTCTCAACATAGGACTGGCAAGACCAGTCAGGAGGAGAAGGTTACCACACACACTATAGACCCAGTCTCACATAGTACCATCACAACCTCAAATCATACACATAAACACACAAAGACATACTCGGAGGCTCTGATCAAAAATCTACCAAAACAGCAGAGGCCACCAAAGCAGACACCCAAACAACCACCACCTCAGAACACAACACCTGCAACACATAGACCTCACAGTCAGAGTGTCAAACAGTCACAGCCCTTAAGGCCAAACACAATGCCAGACACACTAGTCATTGGTGACTCCATAGTCAGACACACTGACGTCCCGCTCACCAGACTGAGTAAGGAGAAGGTCACAGTAAGTTGCCTGTCGGGCGCTAGAATCCGCCACATAACGCAAGCACTCAGGTCTCTCAACAGCAGGTACAAATACGACTCAGTCATTGTCCACGCTGGTGTAAACGATCTGAGACGTACCTCCTTGGACTACATGAAAAGAGACATTGAGGAGCTCTCTGATTATGTAGCCCAGGCAGGTATGACCCTGACCTTGAGCAGTATCCTACCTTCACCAAGGATGATGCCACAATACAGAGATAAGATGATCAGCTTTAACAATTGGCTTAAACTCTGGTGTCATTCAAAGTGGATCCAATGTCTGTCTGCCTGGGATGACATGCTGGACAAGCCACGCTGCTCCGCAAGGGACGGCTTGCACCTGTCACCCCTGGGATTCCGGATATTGGCAAAGGCTCTTGCCACCCCCATAGTGCCTTTTTTAGGCAAGGCTCAAATTCTAAACCTACCACCCTAGAACACAAAAAGGAAAAAACTAAGGGTAATGCTGCTCAATGCCAGAAGTCTAAATCTCAAAATGCACGCACTCGAGGCCCTTCTCAGTATGGAGAACATCGATGTCTGTGCTGTGACAGAAACCTGGTTCAAGGCTCCTGAGAGTACCCCAGCACTATCAGGTTTTACCTCATATCATGCGTTCCGGCCCCAAAACCCGGACAATACCAAGAAAGGAGGGGGGGTATCCATATTCATCAAGGACACCCACACCTCAAGACTGGTGGCAACGCATGATGCATCGGAGACCATCCAGGTGCAATTAACCATAGGCAAGACTGCTCTGCAAATTGTAGCATGTTACAGGCCACCCTCACAAACTCAGGAACCTCACATGGCCTTCCTGAAAACACTAGAGGGGATAAATGTATCACCAAACACCATCATACTAGGTGACTTCAATTACCCTAATATAGACTGGGAACACTACTCAAGCCCAAACACCCCAGCCCAAAAGTTCCTGGAATTCATGAACTCAAATGCCATGGAACAACTAGTCACCATCCCCACAAGAGGAGAAAACATACTTGATCTCATCATCATGAACATGGGAGCACAATGTTCAACACCGGAAGTATACCCCTCACTGGTGAGATCAGATCACAAACTAATCTCGCTGGAGGTCCTCATCCCACCCCCAGCTGAAATAAAAAAGACCACAGTAAAGAACTTCTCGAAAGCCGACTTCACACTTCTAAAGACTAGTGTGGTCTCCTTTAAGGCCCCCGAGCCGGCGGAAAACAGTACTCAAGCCGCTGAATCACTTACAAATGCCTTCTACCAGCACCTGCAGGACTGCATGGATAAGGCAATCCCAAGCAAAACAAAGACTCTTTGTACCAAAGGCAAGCGTCAGTCTGGTGGACCCCAGCCATAAACAAACTCTACAACAAAAGGAGGAAGCTACTACAAGATAGAGCAAAATCCTTAAATGGTAAGACACCCTTGATCACTATAAGTAAAAAAACTAAGAGCTCTCATAAAATCATCCAAAGCAAATTTTGAGAGAAAAATAGCTAAAGACTCAAAAGACAATCATAAGGCCTTCTTTAGCTATGTTAGAAACTTGGGAGGAAACTCCCAGATATGCTCAGAACTAGTTCAAAATGATGTGAAGATTACTGATCCTACAGACATTGCCAACATACTGGCTGACAGGTTCAGTGCAAACTTCTCCCCAAAAGGAGAGATATCTATACCAAGCGATTGCAGCCCCCCAAACATCTCCAACGCCCAAGTGAGAACTGCTCTCTCCAAAGCAAAAAACACAGCATCCATGGGACCTGATGGTGTCCCCGGCTGTGTGCTCCATGAACTCAACGAGGAATTAAACCCACAGCTAGGACAGCTGTTTAATCATAGTCTTACCTCTGGATATGTACCCAGGGAGTGGCGCACTGCAACTGTGGTCCCACTTCACAAAGGCGGTGCCTCCACCGACCCTGGAAATTACCGGCCCGTTAGCTTGCCAAGCCTTATCTGCAAAGCCATGGAGAGGATCATAATGGACCTCATAAATAAAGACATAGGGAATTTGCAGACTTTGGATCCATCCCAGTTTGGCTTTGTCAAAGGCAGATCATGCCTTCTAAACTTGGTTGACTTTTTCGAAACAGTCACCAAAGCCATTGATGAGGGAAAGGCAGTCCATACAGCCTACCTCGATCTGGCGAAGGCCTTCGATACAATACCCCACTCGGGTATCATTGAAAAACTCATCAGCTTAAATGTTAACCCATACATCACAAGATGGGTTGCAAACTGGCTGAGTGACAGAACCCACAGGGTCAGAGTTGCTGGCGCCATGTCAGACTCAAAGCCTGTCACAAGTGGTGTACCACAGGGCTCAGTCCTGGGCCCACTCTTGTTTGGCATCTACTTTTCCAAGTACAAGCAAACACAGGAGGGTTATGGCTGACAAAGTTTGCAGATGACTGCAAACTGGGCGCCATAGTAGAAAACACATCTGACACAGATATCCTTCAGAAGGGTCTCACAGAAACGGATAACTGGTGCCAGAGCCATGGCCTAAAGTTAAATGCCAAAAATGCATAGTCATACCCTTCGGGAAAAACAAGGTTACCCTAGCTACCAAATAGGTGGCAATCCACTGAGCACAGAAGAAGTTATCAGGGACCTGGGGACCCAGGTTGATAGTAGTCTGTCATTCGACACCCATGTAGCTAAAGTAGTTAGGAAGACCTTCTACATTGCCCACCTTATCATGAAGGGATTCTCATCTAGATCAAGGGAGGTCATAGTCTCCCTATACTCATCACTCATCAGACCAATGATTGAGTACAATGCCCCATTCGGAATGTATCTAACCCGACACTTGCAGCAGCTGGAGAGGCCACAAAAGTTCCTCACCAAAAGGATAAAGGGTCTCAAACATCTGTCCTATGCTGCCCGACTGAAAGAACTCCAGCTCTATTCAGTCGCCACCGCTTGCTCAGAGGTGATCTTTGCCTAACATACAAGGCCATGTCAAACCCAGATTTGATGAATATGCTTCACCTCAAAAATCTAGATCCGTCAGAGCCACAAGGGCGAGAGACTTAAACCTCGACACGGCTATTAATAGGACGTGCTGGAGGGATAGATTCATCACCCAAAGACTCCCTATGCTGTGGAACAAAATCCCGGTATATGTGAGGCAGAGCACCTCGCTGGCCTTGTTCAAGAGAAATCTTGACCAATGGATGGGAGATCGCAGATATACCCCAGGGATTACCTCAGTGTCACTGCTCGACAGAGGCACAGCAAAATAATGGGTATAGTTCCCCATACTAAAGGGGTGGTGTAAGCCACAAAACTATGGGCTAGGCTTGTAAATGCCCTCGGGCAGATAGCCTAGTATGAACCTATGAACCTATGAACCTATGAGTATCCTTTGATCACAAATGCTGCATGGCAATCATAAGCATCTCTAACTTTAAATCTAAGATTGTAATTCAGCATCCCCACCCCTAGCAGTATTGGCTTGTGACTTCAAAGTAAAGAAGGGAATAATTTGAATGGTCTGGGGTTGTATTATGACAGGTCAATGACCAGCAGCAGTTCTAGCCTAAGGTCACTAGAGCCATTGAGGATGACAGTTTTCATCCACACACTGCCTCATACCTATTCTTTATAGTCATGAAGACACACACTCATAAACACACACACACACAAACACACACACACACACAAACACACACACACACACACACACACACACACACACACACACACACACACACACACACACACACACACATATACATGCTTTGAAACACTGACACTCATGTAAACCCATACCACATATCCAGTCACACACATGCAGACATGTATACAGATGGAAACATGACCCTACAGACACACACACACACACACACACACACACACACACACACACACACACACACACACACACACACACACACACACACACTCCTACACACATGCACACTCATACACGCACACATACACACGTGCATGCACACATGTGACCACCAATCAATCATGATGGTTTAAATTACTGTAACTATACACCTCGGATATTAGACTATAAGTAAATGAAAACACACACACAAACACACACACACACACACACACACACACACACACACACACACACACACACACACACACACACACCCTCATACACTCACACACAAGCACATCTGAGACTCTTAACTGGACAAAGGACCTAAAATCAGGGACATCTATTGCTCTTATACAAATAGAAAGGTCTGGGCTTTATATTAGCACCTTTTTTCTTAAGGCTATTAGGTCTGAAAATCATATACCTGTCATTATTTAGTTATTGCAATTCTCACTAATTTGCCAAAAAAACACAAATGTTATGCAAAAGGGACTGAATATAATGCAAAATGAAGGACATTTTGTGAAATCAGGAAATACTGAGGCCATCTATGCCTCCCACACATACAAAAATATACATATTAGACAAGCACACATACACACAGATGTGACCATCAGTTATAGCCACTGGTATGACTCAAATTGTATACTTAAGTTTGACTGCAATAAAATGAAGGAATTAATGCATAAATAGCTATCACACAGGAATGTATCTTCTGAGTTTACTGCTGCTGTCAGAATACAGAGATCAAAACACTGCAAATCCCTCACCCTGATACCTCTCAACCTCTTAGCTTAAGAATCAGGAAAAAAGCTAAAAAATGGGGGACAAAGAACTAAAACTTAAATACACTCAGAGTGTGTAATGTACCATATATATGTATATCAGAACAAAGAACTAAAACTTAAATACACTCAGAGTGTATAATGTACCATATATATGTATATCAGAACAAAGAACTAAAACTTAAATACACTCAGAGTGTATAATGTACCATATATATGTATATCAGAACAAAGAATTAAAACTTAAATACACTCAGAGTGTATAATGTACCATATATATGTATATCAGAACAAAGAACTAAAACTTAAATACACTCAGAGTGTATAATGTACCATATATATGTATATCAGAACAAAGAACTAAAACTTAAATACAGTCAGAGTGTATAATGTACCATATATATGTATATCAGAACAAAGAACTAAAACTTAAATACATGTACCATATATGTATATCAGAACAAAGAACTAAAACTTAAATACACTCAGAGTGTATAATGTACCATATATATGTATATCAGAACAAAGAACTAAAACTTAAATACACTCAGAGTGTATAGTGTACCATATATATGTATATCAGAACAAAGAACTAAAACTTAAATACACTCAGAGTGTATAATGTACCATATATATAAATATATCAGAACAAAGAACTAAAACTTAAATACACTCAGAGTGTATAATGTACCATATATATGTATATCAGAACAAAGAACTAAAACTTAAATATACTCAGAGTATATAATGTACCATATATATGTATATCAGAACAAAGAACTAAAACTTAAATACACTCAGAGTGTATAATGTACCATATATATGTATATCAGAACAAAGAACTAAAACTTAAATACACTCAGAGTGTATAATGTACCATATATATGTATATCAGAACAAAGAACTAAAACTTAAATACACTCAGAGTGTATAATGTACCATATATATATATATATATATATATATATATATATATATATATATATATATATCAAAAATACTGTCTTTATGCTTTTTCTGAAAGGTACTAAGTCTCACCTTCTAATATTTGTAATTGTTTAGTGATTGCAATTATATTTATTTTACCAGAGAAAATATAAACTTTATAAGGAACAGACCAAAATATGAGGAAAAATCAGAGACATTCAGCGCATGTTCTTTTTTCCTTGCCAGCCTGATGGTTATTCTGTGAGTGAGATCGCTGTACAGTGGGGTCTAGGAATGTACCCCTTCCCCACTATAGTGGGATTTCTGTAATAAAGTTAGCAGGAGGATGGGGCTAATATTTTGTGACATGATCTAAACAGATTGCTCTTCATAGGTGAAGACTAGGCTAGCTGCCCTTGCAGGCCATTTTAATTTTAGCCAATTTATCTTTTAAGATAAGAATCAAATTCTGTACCTTGTATCTGTGAGGTAAACACTTTAAGCATTATGCCAACCCCCCAAACCCAGTCCTTAACCCTCTTCTTTTGTTTGCATCCTGCATATAAAACAACTGACATATGAAGGGCAGGTTTTAAAAATAGAAACAAAAAACTTACTCCTCCATTTTGGCATTTCAGCAATAATCCATTACTTCTGTCTCTGCCAGAGTCTGAAACAGTCACTTGATGCATCCTGAGTCAATAGAAATATCTGCTCACTGCATTATACAACAGTGTAATGAGCCATTTTTAGCTATTTTTTCTTCTGCTGAAGACAGAAAAACTTGAAATAACACTTGATTATCTTAATTCCTTAAGACTATACAAATGCAGTTTGGACCAATGGATGGGAAATTACAAATTCACCCCTGGCTTGCCACCTGTGGACAAGGGTAGTTTGTAGTTGGTCTCAGACACAGGCTTATAATAACGCCATTCTAGACTGTGAGCATTGATAATTGGGAAAATTGGGACATGAATGGTTAGGCTTAAAAAGGCTCTAGGGTCATTACCCTAGTCACCTTCTATTATCCTATGATCTTATAAAAATGGATAATGGGATAATAAGTTTTAGCACCACTAGAAAGTGTGTCACTGGGTAAAAGTTTGCTTTGTTATTTTAATAAGTAATACAGGTATGTTTTAATACTCTAGTGTAAACAAGAAGTGTGTGTTTTAAAATATGTGGGTTTAAGATGGTCTTTTAGTGGAAAGTATTAATGTATATTAAGCAACTACTCTGCATGAACTAAATAAAAATACCTTGCAGAGAAATTCTAAAATGTCATACATTATTTATGTGTTTAATAAATATTATGATGTTACTAGTTATTGATAAATCTCATTGTGTGGTGTAAATATGTATTAAATGATATGAACCATTTTATTATTTATAATATGGGGCAGACTGACAGAGTAAGGGCTATCTTTAATGGAAATCCTGTGTAGTGGGGATACAAAAATAATTACTAGGACACAGATCAGACATAAATAAGTGCCTTAATAAGAATAAGATCAAACACATCTTTACTCTGTGATGCTAAGAAAAAAATAAATAAATAAAAAAAGAAGTCATATATGCCTAACTCCATAAACTTGTTGAAAGCGTTTTATATTTAAAGGCAGTTTTAATCAGCTGTCTGTTGTTTTAAGCTGAAGATCCCTGCAATTTTAACCATAGTTATAGAGAACATCACTCTCCATAAATTGTCTAGTTTAAAGTAACAAAAGAACATACAATTGTCATATTATTCACTGAAAATATTTCAAGGCCTTTTCCAGTTTAGTTTGATCAGAGCTGAGCCATCTGTTTTCTGTACTTTTTCCTTTCAAACGATTATCACACACCTCTGGAAGAAATGACATGTCACACATGGTCAACTTAAGATCTAAGACAAATTAAGCAAAACTGATGGCGTGCAACAATCTCAGTACCACTTGAAGTAGCATTGACAGGCACATAAAATACTTACTGCTATAGGGAAGAGGAGCTTCTGGGAATTTAACAGACTTTATTGCACAGTTACTTTAATGTTCAATTCAGAGGAAAAATATGTTTAGTGATTTTGTGTGTGTGCATGTGTCTGTATGGGTACAGGTGTGTGTCTGTGTTCCTGTGCAATGTATGCACATGTAAAATTTGAGAATGGAGTAGGAAGATTTTAGTCATCTGCTTATATAGTTAAAAAAAATTCAGACCGAGCCCTCAACACACGTTATCCAGTATGACTCAAAGTTAATCCTTATAACTCAGATATAACAATAAACTCAAGGCTAACATTCACAACCTTGGGTTCTCTTATTTTCTAAAGGGGTAATAAATAGTTTAGATTTTTTACTAGTGAAGACAATACAAAAGAAGATAGAAAGTCTACGACATTTTGACTTTAATAGTATCCTAAGTAATGTGGGGTGAGGTAGTGCGTTTAAGAGAACATACTGATTGATGTTGGCTTGGTTCTGAGTTACCCTGAGGAGTGTCAAAAAGAGATGGATATAGTACTATCATTACACTGGTTGTGTTTCATACCTGTAATTAATTCTGTAACCTGATAGGTGACTGATGACTTTGGAGCATTATTTAATTACTTGCTTAAAGTGAAAGAATGGGCAACTGGGTTCATTAAAATTAAAAGCAAATGTGTAATCTTGTAAAGCAGTACCTAATCACTTTATTGAAGACTCTTGATATAAAACTTTAATAGCAAAGATGCAGCTTATCATATGTCAAAACCAGTGAAGAATGATTTTTATAAGGTTTGTAGAAACCTATAGAAATCAAATGCCCATGTAATAATTTTAGACACTTCTCTGCTGCCATTTCCTGATGCTTTTAAAGTTACATTGCATTTAGTCCGCGGTGTGTATATGTAGTGCGTGAGTGTGCATGTGTGTGTGTGTGTGTGTGTGTGTGTGTGTGTGTGTGTGTGTGTGTGTGTGTGTGTGTGTGTGTGTGTGTGTTTGTGTGCGTGTGCATTGAGGGTACAATTTACATATGATATTTGTAAAACCACTGCACCACCTACCACAAATGTCAGACATGTAGGTACGGCAGCCCTTTCAAAGCTGGATTGTGATGTTTTGGAGAGACTGAGCACACTTTATAGTGCACCTCTGACACAGAGGGTTAAGGCTATAAGCTGTCAGTGAGCACATCCTGTGGTCCTGGGTCTGATTCCTTCAGTATCCATTTGCCTAGCTGTAAACAAGTAATTTACCAAGACCAAACTTTGTGGCTTAGCTTGCATATGTTCCATGGAGATCAGCTCTCTCTCAGTGAAAACAAAAAAAAAATAAATTCCAGCACTAGTCTAAGGCCATTCTGTGCCCTGTGAATAGACCAAGAATAACATCTTTAAAAATACTTTTTCGTTCTTTTTCTTTTTTCTACTTATTCCTTGGTTTTTTGTGTCTGCTTGATGGGTTAGAATTTTTGTAGAATAAAACAAGCCAACTGGAATTGGAGGTTGAAAAGAGGGGAAATCTGAGTAAGGAGGTCAAAGCTAGAATCAGGGGGGCTGCAAACAACTAGCATAGAGTGTGAGGTGTAGTGTATGACAGAGGAATGCCAAAGAAGCTGAAAAGTAAGGTGTTCAAAACAGGAGTGTGACTAGTATTACTGTGTGGTACAGAAACCTGGGCAGTAAAGGCAGAGCAGCTGAGGAACTAGATTTGATGGAGATGAAGTGCCTGAGACAGGTGATGGGATGCACACTGTGGGACAGATGAAGACATAAGAGCAGAAGCCAACATAGTTCCAATTACAGAAAAAGTCAGAGAAAACAGATTATGGTGGATTGGGCACATGCGCAGGAAAACAGAAGACAATCTGGTGAAGAAGATTTAGGACAGACAGGAAGAAGACAAGAGGAAAGAAGGACATCCAGCAAAGAGGTGGATGGAGTGTGTGAGAGAAGATGTGTGATAGTCAGGCATGAGTGTTGAAGAAGGTAGGAGAGTGGCACTGAATAGAGAGAGATGGGCACATGTGACAAGATGACCTGACCCCATGTAGAAAATGGGAAAGGGAGTTGACGGTGATGATGATGATGATATGAAAACGAGGAGTAGCAGCAGAATTAACGCGGATCTGGGAACAGCATTTTATGAAGAAAGTTATTAGCCAGTTATAAATTCATAATAAAAACCATTACTGCTTATGTAAAATTGACCTTGGAGAGGGATTTAAGTATTTTTTTCAGAGACATTAAGAGTAACTGATGTCTGTAGTAAATCCATGTATTTCTGATTAGTTCTATACGCCTTTATCTTATTATTTATTAATGAGCTTGTTTACATAAATAAAACATATTTGCTCCTAAAATGTTTACCATTTCTGGTTTTACATTCCTACTATAGTTCAAAGTGACTTGACTAAAAATAATGTGCAAACTCTAATGAACACAAATAATGTATTCACGGCTGTTGTCTTAGAAATAAATATCTGCAGAAAACAAAGGTTTTGGTTTACAAATAATACATGCACGTTATGTACAGCAATCTAAACTTTTTCAACTATCTAGGATGTGACAAAGTTTGGTTTAAAGTAAATAACAGTTTTATTTGAGTAATATTTTGGTTTAAAGTAAATAGTTTTATTTGAGTAATATTTTGGTTTAAAGTA
The DNA here is from genome assembly GCF_019279795.1 of Protopterus annectens. NCBI lineage: Eukaryota > Metazoa > Chordata > Ceratodontiformes > Protopteridae > Protopterus > Protopterus annectens. The sequence continues at coordinate 1,365,241,775 of NC_056746.1, forward strand.
AATAACAGTTTTATTTGAGTAATATGGCAAGTTAATGGTGGGTTTCTAGTTCAAGAACTAGATCTTTGCTCATTCACACCTAGCAAGTATGAAGAGTTACACCTTTGACACTTTGCACATACTTATAATCCCACGACTTAATAAATAAGATCCAAAGCACAAGATAAGCAAATAAAATTATCTTGTAAACAGTAAATTTGCAAAGCAGTGTTGTTTAACAAGAATAATCATCACCACACCATCCATCATCATCACCACCACCACCACCATCATGACCACCACCACCACCATCATCATCACCACCATCACCACCACCATCCATCATTACCACCACCACCACCACCACCACCACCACCACCACCACCACCACCATAATAATCATCAACTTCCTTTTCCCCCATTTTCCTACATAGGAACAATTTAGTTTATGAAACAGTGGACATAAGGATTCAAGTTATTGCCATCCAAGCCTCCAGTATTGCCTTCTAAGCCTCCGGTACAGGATTTGATCCTGAGCTTCAGCTGATGCCTATGATGATTTTGTACTTTCTCCCCATGTCTGTGAAGGGCTCTTCTCACTACCCAAAAACATGCTTGGTGTTTCCACCAATAAGAGAGTGCAACCAAACTGGAGTGGATTCATCGGTAATAGAACAGACACTAGGTGATGCCTAGCAGGGGAAGGTTTGCACAAAACAAGTGCTTTCGGCATTAACTGTGGGGTTCAGTATCCTCTAGTTAAGGGGCCACATATTATAGACCACATACCATGTGAGGACTAGCTGCTTGATGGTATGACAATGGTGTCAGGTGATGTCTGTTCCTGATAATGATGTCTTTCGGCTTTTTAGGGGTCGCCACAGTGGAACTCCGGTCCGCTAATGATTGGCATTAGAGTTTTACGTGCTGGCTTGCCAGGCCTAAAGCACAACCTTCAATGAAGGAACGCCCGTTCACGCGTGTCGCTAAAGCACAACCTTCAATGAAGGAACGCCCGTTCACGCGTGTCGCTACACAGAAGACGCTCTAACTGAGGATTAAGCGGGCAATGTCTAACTGTGAGGCGACAACGCTACCTGATAATGATAATAGATCATAAATGCAAAAAGTATATATAAAAAGAAATGATATCCCTCTTCAAATCAGATCTACTTCTAGTTTCTCCAGTGTCAAACTACTAAAAGACTACCTAAATAGTGCTTCTGCACTACCCTAGGCTGAACTAGCCCCCTATTCCACCCCCACAGAAGGAATTAGTAACGTCTATTTCTCAGACAATGATCAAATATGTTTGCCTAGCCTATGCCATCTTGTCATCTCTGTCCCAAAGAGTGTGCTCAGTGTGTATAATATCATTTCTATGAACTGCAGCTTGTGAATACTTTATCTATTGACAATGTTCTTTTTCAGCTTGGTATAGCTGTCTAAATATTTGCACTCTCTATGTATAGGTTCACACTATATGAGCTGAAGCTGAATTTTACTTAGTTAATATCTCATTCTTCTGTGTTAGGCTTTGTAATAACGTTATTTAACTGCAATCATATTATGTCAATGAAGAGGTTTTCTCTCTGAAGCTCGACTGAAAATGGGATATTATCCCAGTCGGACATTCCCAGTAAACAATTGGCAAATAAAATATCAAACAAAAATAAATAAACACCTTCTTTACATCAGAATTATATTGCTAAAAGGTATTTGCACAATTAAGCAAGTCACTGTTCTGTAAAAGCTTGATTCCTTGAAGGAACTGTACCTACCCTGAAATTCTGAAACCTCACAATAGGTTGTATTAATGTAAAAGAAGACTGAGAGCAAAGCCCCCTATGTGGATATTTAAAGGATGTTTCCTCACTTGAAGGAACTGTATAATTGTTATGCAGCACTGCAATGCATTGGGATGAACCCCTGACTGTGATTAAAGTGACTCAAGCTCATTTAACAGCTCTGGCAATGCAGAAGCTAGGATGGGGATGGGGGGGGGGTTAGACTGACCAGTATATGTTGAATCACCCACACTTTCTGCTCCTGGTTAGGTACTCGTTGATGAAGAACAGGTAGTAGTAGTACCATGACCATGAGTAGGCTGGCAAGCGAGTGGTTATAGGGGCAGCAGCTGATGCAACATGCGGTAACTCAAAGGATGGCATCATCTGCTTCATCCCAGTTTTCCTTTTACTCTGATAACCACAGGAGTTTATTTACCCACCCTTGACACAGATGGATGTTTGCCACATCAGTCTTGTTATTTGTGTGCAGTTTGGTCACTAAGGAGTTCTGCTAAAGGAATGTTATCCTTGGAGATGGAAGTCTATTTGTTGGGATGAATATGGTGGAGATCTCAGTACTCCAACAAGAAGGGAAAAATGAGTTTATAGGACATGGCATGTCAAACACTGGTGGAAGTCGGGTATAAAAATGTATAACTGTAACAGCTTATTTGATCACTTTTAAAGAATCAGGATTGTGATGAGTCTGGGCTTCCCTAAAGCAGGATTTGAAGAGAGAATATCAATGATGCAGTGCACCTAAAAAATTATAACACCAATGATAGCATATTCTACAAAAACAACAGATATCTCCCCCTCCATTTTTTTTTCAGTTTAATCACACTTCAGTAATTTAGCTCTGAAGAGCATCTAGCACCATCCTTACCCCTAACAAATACCTCCTTACCCTAACGAATACCTCCTTACCCTTAATGAATACCTCCTTACCCCTAATGAATACCTCCTTACCCTAATGAATACCTCCTTACCCATAACGAATACCTCCTTGTCCCTAATGAATACCTCCTTACCCCTAACAAATACCCCTCCTACAAGCTTTAACTTATTACAGCTGACTGATGCCTCCAGGCATTTCTGCAGGTACCACCTACTGTGCCTCTAGGCATCAAATATCACTTATTCATATTTGCGTTAATAATTCCAAAGCCATGCTACATATAAGATATCAGAATATTTTGAATTGAAGCATACATGATGGCAAACACACTTATATTGATATTTGACCTCTAACAATGAGTATTTGTTAGAAATGCAAGGTGATAACTTCATTTTGTAAGGTTCAAGCCATACCCACTGGGAGTTAAAGGCACAAACTAAAAAGAGCTGTACTGGAGGCAATGAGTCAATCTCTTCCCCTCGTCTTGTGGCTGATTTAAATATGACCCCGCTTCTGATCATTACAGGACTGTTTTGATTCCCATGTGAAAACATCCCCTACAGAGCATTTGTTCAGTTGGAGAGTTAATTCTGTTCATCTTGCTCAACTTTCCTTCCTTGCATGAAATGATAGCAGAATGGCAGTGATGACGTACGTACATGCAGCAATCTTCTGTTAGTATTGCTGACTGTTCCAAAAAGTGAGTGCGAAAACGTCAGCATTTCTGAGCATTCAGTACTGATGACTGTCAGGAAGTTACATTTTTAAAGGTGCATTATTTTCCCTTGGTGTGATGTTCCAGTAAAAGCTGCAAAGGAACTTCAACAGCTTGACTGTGATCTATAATATATGTTCTGAAATGTTCTTTTGAAGTTACTGTGTTTCATCATTTATTTGTCTGTTTATTTACTTATTTTTTGGCAGTTGGCAGAACAAACCAATAGATCCTGGAAAATACAAACCCATTAGTCTGACTTGGTTTACTTGCAAATCCATGGAAATAATTATTATGGAAATTATCAACATGGACATAGCAGACCTCCAGACACTGAATCCATCCCAGTTTAGCTTTGGCAAAGGAAGGTCATGTTTACTGAATCTGATGGACTTGTTTGACATGGTCACTAAGACAATGGATGAGGTGAAAATTGTGCATACTGCCAACCTGGATCTGGTCAAGGGATTTGATAAAATACCCTGCTTAGATCTTGTCAATAAACTTATATAACTAGGTATAACCCCCTTATAACACATAGGATAGTTATCTGGCTCACTGATGGGACCCAGGAGGTTAGAATTGGTGCAGCCACCTCCACAAAGAGACTGTCAGCAGTGGAGTCCCCCTGGGTTCTGTGCTAGGCCTACTCCGCTTTGGTATCTACTTCTTGGATGTCAAAGCCAATGTCAAATGCTTCTGGCTAACTAAGTATGTTGTTGATGGCAAAGTGGGAGCAGTCAATGAATCCCCCCCCCCAATAAAATGAGATGGGTTCCTATTAGATGACTGAAGCCACATTCTATCGAATGCATCTTGGGCGAAATTAAAACAATGAAGAGGCAAAATAGCAAAGCGGCTTTTAAGCGAATTCTTTCCCAGGGAAAGAATTTGCTTGGCTGCTTCCATTACTTTGCCATTTTCGGCACTGTAGTGCGATCTCGGAGTTGGTATATTTAAGTAGGGGGGGTGTGAAGCCCCCCACTTTATGTATTTGTTCAATTTTTTTTTTTTTTGGAACAGCGATTTTTTTCCCTTGGAAAAAACATCGCTGTTCTGAGCTTTCGAGATTGTAAAGCTTTCGCTTACATGGGGTTGATTATTCATCATTCACTTTTTTAAGTGTTCAATGATATAATATAGACCCAATGAGATTACCCTTCAGGAAGGTCTAATACAGACAAATGCTTGGTGCCAAAGCCATAGCTTAAAACTCAATACCAAGAAATGCATTATAGTACTTCTTGGGAAGTCTGCTACACTGGGTAAATACATCAATAAAACACCCTTAAAAGTTGATTCACTAGTCAGGGATAGGAGAACTCATGTAGCTAGTAACCTAGCCATCAACCAATATGTGTACAAGGTAGTAAGAAAATCCTATGTTGCTAGGCTTATAAGCAACTTATAAGAAATGGTGTCTAGGTCCAGAGACGTCACCACACCACTGTACTCGGCCTTCATCAGGCCCATCATTGAGTCTAATGCTCCCTTCGGTACCTGGCCAGACACATGCAGCACCTGGAATGTCCACAAAGGTTACTTACAAAAAGAGTACAGGGAGCAAACACAATGTCCTACAGTGAGTGCCTCAAAGCCCTGTTTCTTTACTCAGTATCATAAAATCTTCTGAGGGGTGATCTTTGCCTGGCATAAAAGGCACCCCTGGAGCCATTTTGATGAATCTTTTGCACAACTGCAAAACAAGCAGCATCAGAACTACAAGATTAAGACCTAAATGTTGCTTGCAACATAAAGAGGACATGTTGGAGAGACAGATATGTTTCTCAGAGAATTCCCATTCTCTGGTATAGGATCCCCATCCATGTGAAGCAGAGTTCCTCCAGCTCCCTATTTAAGAGCAACTTATACAGATGGATGGGTAATCAGAAATTCACCCCTGGTTTGGCTCCTATGTCTCTGATGGACAGAGGCAGTCAGTAACTTACCCCCAATAAATCAGATATAAATCTAATCTGTGGGTCACATTTGGGTTGTATGGCTAGGCTTTTCAGGGCACTTGTGGTTATTAGCCTAGTATACATCTATGGGCTGATAAACCTATGCCACTTGCATTTTCTCACCAGAATGTGAAGTTGTCTAAATAATTAAATACATGATAATGTTATTTCTTTATGCTAAGGGGTGATAATGTCTTAAAACACTTTGTTTTACTTTGCACTCATATTTTTACAAATTATAAAACACCTAGAAATAGGGAATGGCTTTCTTTTTTGAGATTGATAACATGGCATTGTGTGTTAATCATAAGAAAAATAACGTGTTTAATGTCAGAGATTGTGTCACAAAGTTTATTGTGTGAGATGTGATGTCATGAATCATAAGGAAAATAATATGTTTAATGTCAGAGATTGTGTCACAAAGTTTATTATGTGAATTGTGATGTCATGAATCATAAGGAAAATAATATGTTCTACACATCAACACATTAACAATTCTATCAAAAAAAACCCCACCAAAAGCTAGGGCTCTTGCACAGGAATAACAAATATCTCACCGTTAAAGCTAGAATCTCTCTTACTCATGCCTACCTGTTACCATGCCTAACATATTGTTCCCAAATAATCACTAATTTGGGCTCCACCCTACTTACTAAATTAGAATCAACCTATCATAAGATAGCTAGATTCACAACTCAACAGACATACAAATCCCACCACTGTCTCTGCTTAAAATATTTGAAATGACTTGGACTACCTCATATCCTACTACAGTCCCAGCTCCAAACCATACACTTCATTCTATATCAGCCTGATTTCTGCCCAGGTCTATCACCCCCTCATCTCCTACTATTCCCCTACCAAACATTTTCGAAGTGCAACCCAAGACTTATTAAATGTTCACAAACCAAAAACCAAGACATGGTGCAACTTATATAGCTACCACCCCTCTAATGCATTGAACAAACTCCGACAAGAAATAAGGAACCTAACTCACCCCAACCAATTCAAGTTAGCCACCAAAGACTACTTTAAAAAACACTGGATATGCAACTGTAGGCGCCCTCCTTGACAACCGCTTACCTATAGATACTGACTAACTTAATTTCACAATACTTAGCATGAATAACTTACACCAAACGTTTTCTATGTAACTTCCTAAGCTTTTCCCACAGTTAGCTACTGAACCTTAGATTAACAAATTTTCTATGTAACCTCCTAAGCTATTGCTATACTCTACTTATTGAAACTTAGACAAGCTAGCTCATTTAAACTATAAAATATCACATACTATACTCTTACTGTTGATCAGCCTTTTGTTTATGGTATCTCCTAATTGTTGTCAACAACTGTATACAACTTGTAACTTCTTGTATATCTCTATTGTTATGTAAATGTTTTTGCACATCTTGGAGCTTTTCTCCCCGGGCCTCCTCTGAAAAAGGGCTTAAGCGTAGTCTCATTCAACAAATGTAAAATAAATAAAATAAATGTTTAAAAGCAGAGATTGTGTCACAAAGTTTGCGTGAGATATGATGCCATGATTTGAGGAAATTTGGCTATTATTGTGTTCATTGAAGATATATATATATATATATATATATATATATATATATATATATATATATATATATATATATGTATATATAAGCCAGCTCAGGGTAATTCTAAAATATGTGGGACCAGGAGCGAAAAAGCCCATCATGGCACCCGAAGTAGGAAGCTGATGGGGTTAGATTTTTTTCAAACTTTTCTGTGAGTGAGTAATATTCAGTGGAGGTATTTTATTTGGTCAGATACCCTCACTGTTTGATGGACTGTAGACAACTCATAGTGACCATAAAAAAACACAACAAGAGATCAAAGAACATAATTTGGATAAACTTGGGGTTAGATCATAGCCCCTGTACAAGTATAATAAATATAAAAGTAGTAAGGCAAGTCTGAACATGATGTCACAGCTGAGGTTATCCCACAGTAAATTACAGAGCTGTCCAAAATTAAAAACATAAGCAGTACAGATAGAAAATGAACACCATGAATCTTCAAATGACATAAATAAGTTGCTAAGAGAAAATTATAAACATTAAGATCATGGCACCATCGGGACTGTAGAAGGAAAAAGAAAACAGACTTGCAGTGGGGCTGCCAAATCATTCAAAGGAAAACATAGAAAGGGTCGAAGTCTATTCTGATCTCATTTCTGAAACTGACACTTAAGCAGGGAACAGAGAGTTTTAGTAAACAGAGATAAACTAATAGATATTACATTTCTTTCAAAGAAAGGATAATGTCTCTCTCTCTCTCACTTTCATGACTGCTCAGAAGGAAAGTAAAATGGGAGAACCTGCAAGAATAAAATGATCTAGGGGCAAAGAACCATCTTAATAAGTGCAATGCTAAATATCAATGGCATTTTACAGCCCTATGAAGAGTTCGTATGAAACGACAGTAGAGAGTGGATGGATACTTATTAAGGCCTCCTGTAACTACTGTATTTGAATCAAGGACAATATCTAAATACTTAAGATTTTGGGGATTTACATGAAATTGTAGATAACCCTGGAAAAAAGTTCAGGATGAAAACAATCAAGAAGAATAATATAGTTAGTGAAGCTGATCTGGTACTTGGATATCTTCTGCCCAAACCGAAGGGATGGAAAAGCATGGTTATACAACAAAAAAATTAGGTCATCAGTGAGACAACAGGACACATTAGCTCAAAGCCATCTCAGGAACTAGCTAAAGGAACTCTAATTTATTCAGCAATGCTGTAGCTAAGAGTTCTATATCTAGCACAAATACAAGTAAGATCAATGTGCAGCCCTGGTGTATTCCCTGTGTAGTGGAAAAGGGGGGGGGGGTGCAGAGGCAAATGAACCTGGACAGAGAACAGTACATAATCCTGAAGAGATGACAAATGGATACTAAATTCTATAGTAAGGTAAGCTAAACCAGGCAAAAGCTGAAAATAAAAAAAATTGACTTACCTGAATGCTTGTTCAACACCCAGTATAAGGGCAAAACCTGCCATCATCCTGGGAACCTGAGTAGTGTTTGGCTACAGTTTTACCAACTAACAGCTGTACGAGGGAGATTTTGCTGAAAACTGCTTTTAACAAGCAAAACTTGTTTTCCTTTCTTCACTGTTGTACAGCCATGGAGGGGTGGGGGTGGTATTTCCCACATCATGCTGCCCCCATGCAGAAAAGCTTTTGCTTGCTGTTTGGTGAAAGTGGATTTCAGTGAATAATTCTCACACTATTGTTCACCAGAGAAAAATTGTGCCGTAAATAATCACAAATCATTCATCTTTCAGTGTCTGGCTTCTATCCATACAGCTACCCTAACCATGTTAACCCAAACAGAACTTCACTGAATGTAGTATCATTCATTGGGGGGAGGGGTGGTTTTAACCACATCATCTGGATTGACATGAAAAGCTTGAAGTCTTTATCTATAAAGGTTACAGGATCTTTCTGCTCTTTAATATGAGATAAAGGAGGGAATGCTTCCATGATGTTGGACTATCATTCATGATTTCATTAGCAGAAAGAAAATAAATCAAAAAGTAACAATTTATTTTTCTTTATCTTCTGCTCAGCAGTTTGATATGTAGCAGCTTTATTTAATTGTTTACAAACCAGCTTATTTTATTAAATTTGTTTACTATATTTTCCCAAAGATACTAGAGCCCTTTTAGAGGGATAGTCCAAGAGATTTACTCCACGAGACAACAAAATTAAATACAAGAATCATGTTAATGGCACATCTGGGAAAATATCACTATATGAAATCAACTAATATAATGACAATGCTGTACACAGTAATGATACAGACATACATTAGTATAATAAAATGCTTAGAATCCAACTGAAAAATATAGATGTTCCATTACTATGTCTTCATTTCTTTATAAATAAGAGTTCCAGGGAGAGGCTCCTTAAGAAATGTCATAGTAAAAAATTTCAGGGAGAAGCTTTATCACGTCTGCTTGTAAAGTAATGGGTAGCAACTGCTCCAAAAGAATATCCGATGTCATGAGAGAATAGCCCTATCAAATGTGATATATTTGGAAGGTCAGTGAAGAAAATGGACAGCTATATAGGCAGCTGGCTTCTATCCATACAGCTACCCTAACCATGTTAACCCAAACAGAACTTCACTGAATATAGTATCATTCATTGGGGGGAGGGGCTGGTGATAAACAAAGCTTCTCCCTGAAGAACTGAACACTTTACAAAAGATTGAAAGCTGCCCTTATTAAAACATGTATTGAATGGAAACAAAATACTTTATGTGAAAATTCTGTTACTTGAATTGCATAAGGTTGTGAGCAAGTTAAAATATCCATTGTCTCGTAATGCACAATACTCCATCGAATATTACTATTAACCATTGTCTCATAATGCACAATACTCCATCAAATATTATTATTAACCATTGTCTCATAATGCACAATACTCCATCGAATATTACTATTAACCATTGTCACGTAATGCACAATACTCCATCGAATATTACTATTAACCATTGTCACGTAATGCACAATACTCCATCGAATATTACTATTAACCATTGACATGTAATGCCCAATACTCCATCAAATATTACTATTAACCATTGTCTTGTAATGCACAATACTCCATCGAATATTACTATTAACCATTGTCACGTAATGCACAATACTCCATCAAATATTATTATTAACCATTGTCACGTAATGCCCAATACTCCATCAAATATTACTATTAACCATTGTCTTGTAATGCACAATACTCCATCGAATATTACTATTAACCATTGTCACGTAATGCAAAATACTCCATCGAATATTACTATTAACCATTGTCTCATAATGCACAATACTCCATCAAATATTATTATTAACCATTGTCTCATAATGCACAATACTCCATCGAATATTACTATTAACCATTGTCACGTAATGCACAATACTCCATCGAATATTACTATTAACCATTGTCACGTAATGCACAATACTCCATCGAATATTACTATTAACCATTGACATGTAATGCCCAATACTCCATCAAATATTACTATTAACCATTGTCTTGTAATGCACAATACTCCATCGAATATTACTATTAACCATTGTCACGTAATGCACAATACTCCATCAAATATTATTATTAACCATTGTCACGTAATGCCCAATACTCCATCAAATATTACTATTAACCATTGTCTTGTAATGCACAATACTCCATCGAATATTACTATTAACCATTGTCACGTAATGCACAATAATCCATCAAATATTACTATTAACCATTGTCTCGTAATGCACAATACTCCATCAAATATTACTATTAACCATTGTCTCGTAATGCACAATACTCCATCGAATATTACTATTAACCATTGTCACGTAATGCAAAATACTCCATCGAATATTACTATTAACCATTGTCTCATAATGTACGATACTCCATCGAATATTACTATTAACCATTGTTACATAATGCACAATACTCCATCGAATATTACTATAAATACTATGGCTACACTTCTTGTCTTCCTTACTTGCTTTCTTAGTAATATTGTTATGTAGTTAATCTGTCACTGTGTAGCAAGCCTATTGCTGACTGCATTTTTTAACTCTGCTGCCTATTTACTTTTTGGGTTACAGCTACTACACTATAGTTTTTGTTGATTGAGTAAAATAACTGTATTTTTATTTCCTGTATATTAATTTACTGCATGAACTAGTTCTACTGCTTTTCTCTCACATACTTTATCTTATCTTCCCCTTTATCCAGTTCTGCTATCCATTGAAGTATAAGAAGACACCCCCCAGAGGCTCTGTCTTTGTCTTATAACCAGTGCATGATCACTACGCCCACACCTCGGGAAACAGTCCCACCAAGAATTTAACTGCTGTATGGTTTTTACTAATGTGCTAAACAATTTAAAGACCTTGCATTTGCTGTTGGGAGCATGCTGTTAGGGCCCCTCGGTTACCTCTAACACATCGCTCTCTCCTGACCATTACACTGTAAAATTACTCCTTCCCCTTAGCTTAATCTAGTTATGTACAATTCTAATAGCTACTAGCTCATTTAGTCAAGTACAACCCTAACAGCTACTAGTTCTTGAAAAGCCCCTTAATCCAACTTCTTAGCAGACCTGCCCATCCTGATAGACTCTAAAGTGCAACTTAACCTTCTGAAACTAACAGCTCTATCCCCTCACAGCATACTTCAGCAGTGCAAATGTACATGGGATCTGTCCTTCTTCTTTTTTCACTCTACCGTACTACATTTATTGCCCCAGCCACTACCTCCTCTCAATCTGTGCACATCCTCTTACCCTTCTTTATGTACCTGCTGTTTTTCTAGGTTGGAGATAGTTTATTTTGCAAAGTTTTACTAGTCTTCTCCTATCCCCATCTGCCCGAGATCTGGCATATCCAGCTCTGTTTGCCCTCCATTGTGCTCCGGGCTCACTACCCTACCCCCATTCTCACACACCCCCACTTCCATTACACTTATACTCACACAAACCACTCCCCACTGCTCTCTCACCCAAGCATATTACCTAGACCTCATCCAATCCAACCCAGCACTGCTCAACCATTACCAGCATCACACTCATACTCTACTTCCACTCAACCCTCATTCACTCCACCCACAATCCACACCCTGACTATTCTCCTTCCACAACAAACCACATACCCACATTCATCTACAACCACACACCATGCATCTATCTTACCTTCTGCTCACAATGCTATCACTCTCAGTTTTGCTAACTCTGCTACTCATATCCTCTTACTACTCTACCTCCTATCACCATCTCAGTAGCTCCCATGCACACATACCCACTAGTACTCACCACCTTCCACAATCTTGCCTAACTGCCAATATCAGAATATCTTTACAACATTTCAACTACACATCCATCCATCTATTCCCACTAAAATACTTCCCAAATAAAAAGCTTTACTCCCACTCCACAAAGGCTCCAAGCTAAACATTAAAGACATGCACATCTACTTGCTCAAGCCCTCACTATTTAATCATTGTGGGGATGTACATCCCAGTCCTGGCCCTGTACAAAGCTGCAGAATCCCCTCCCAACTACTAAACTCTCCTTCGGTCATCACCTCTCCCCTTACCCTACCACCTTGGACTTATTAATCTTAAACATTAGTCTTAGAAGCATTCTAAACAAAATTCCTGAATTCCAAGCAACACTCACACTATACACTCCAGATGAAGCTATACTAACTGAAACCTGGTTAAAAGACCACAATAAAACCAATGAATTCCTGCCCCAAGGATATAACATCCATAGATTAGACAGAAAGCACAAACGCAGCAGTGGTCTAGCAATCCTATACAAAAACAACCTTATCCCCCAGCAACTAAATATGCCTGCTCCTCTTACTACTGACTCAGAAATCATAGTCTCGCGTCTACTCCTCAACAAAAACAAATCCATTATAATTATAGCTGTATACCTCCCCCTGGTAACAACAGCCTTACCATTGAAAATCTTCTTAGCTGGACCTCCTCTACCTTCAGTCAAGAAACTCTGATCTTAGGCAATTTCAGTCTAGACTGGACCTCATGCATCTCCACTAGCCCATCTAACTTTGTCAACCTATTTGGCTTCTCCCAATTAATCACCACCCCTAAAAGAATTGATAAACATAATAAGAAACATTCTATACTAGACTAGATTCTGTCAAACTGCCCTGACCTCTGTACCCCAAGCCAGCAGCCTCCCCGACATTCTCAGCGATCACTCTCCCACCTACCTAATTTAGGATAAAGCTAACTCAAGCAAAAGCACAATCTATAAACAGATTCATACAAAAAAAAAACGTTTCTGCCAAAATTTTTAATTCCCTCATAAAACATCACAACTGGTCCTCCTTAAGTCACCTTCCCCTTGATGAAGCCGTTGATTATTTCAACAAATTATTTTTAGATATACTAAACTCACTAGCCCGTATCCGAAAAACATATTGCAAAACCACCCCAACTCTATGGCTAATCAAGGAAACAATTAATATCATGAAACAAAGAGATAGAGCATGGCTAAGCTACAAATCTTCCAAAACCCTACCTTCATTACAGAGCTATCACCAACTAAGAAATCTAGCCAAAAAACATATTCATAATGACAAGAAATCATACAACACTCTAATCCAGCAAAAGCATAAAAATAATCCTAAGAAATTCTGGCACACCATCGAATTCCTATTCCCTGGCCAAATCACCACCCCCTCTCCTTCAATCTCAAATAATAAAACATCAATAGCAGCCCAATACAATTCACATTTCATGAAATCCATCCAAACTTTATTAAATAACAGCAACAACACCCCTCTAACCATTCCCACTACTTCAGAACTTCATCCCCCCACCTTCTCATTCCAACCCATCCAGACTAATTACATAAAAAAACTCCTTCTTAAACTTAAACCCACTACTCTTGCCACTGATCAATTCCTAAATGAATTTCTGAAACTCGGAGCTAACTCCATTTCATACCCATTAACCGTGCTCATCAATCGCTCCATCACGGAACAATACATACCAATACAATGGAAATATCTCCCACATCATTCCCCTCCATAAAGGAGGGTCTTCCACAGAAATAACCAACTACAGGCCCACTGACATACTCTCACCCCTTAACAAAATATTGGAGAAATCTATATATTCCCAACTTCTGACCCACCTACTACAAAACTATCTGCTCTCCAACTCTCAGTACAGCTTTAGACCTAAACACAGCACTACCACCACTCTCTTAAGCTTCACAGATACTATCAATAGCCACAAAAACAACAATAAGCCCATCTCTTCCATATTCTTAGACATGTCTAAAGCTTTCAACACCGTTTCCCACCATATACTGCAAGAACTATCATCCATGCATATTTCATTCTCAGCACTTACTTGGTTCCATAGCTACCTGTCTGACTGACAGCAAGCTGTCAAGTGAGCTGGCAACTTATCACCAGCACTACCCATTACTATTGGAGTCCCACAAGGCTCAATACTTGGCTCCCTACTCTTCTCCATCTTTAAAAATAAACTTAGCACTGCCACCCCATACGCTACTATAGCGCAATATGCAGATGACTCAACAGTCATTTGCACAGCCCCCTCCTACCCAGAACTACAACTCAAACCCAGCAAGCCTTCTCAGATATAGAACTAGATATAGAAGATATAGAATAGATAGATATAGATATAGAATGTATGGTATAGATAGATATAGATATAGAAGATATAGAATAGATAGAACTAGATATAGAAGATATAGAATAGATATAGATATAGAAGATATAGAATAGATAGATATAGATATAGAAGATATAGAATAGATAGATATAGATATAGAAGATATAGAATAGATAGAACTAGATATAGAAGATATAGAATAGATAGAACTAGATATAGAAGATATAGAATAGATATAGATATAGAAGATATAGAATAGATATAGATATAGAAGATATAGAATAGCTAGATATAGATATAGAAGATATAGAATAGATAGATATAGATATAGAATGTATGGTATAGATAGATATAGATATAGAAGATATAGAATAGATAGAACTAGATATAGAAGATATAGAATAGATATAGATATAGAAGATATAGAATAGATAGATATAGATATAGAAGATATAGAATAGATAGAACTAGATATAGAAGATATAGAATAGATATAGATATAGAAGATATAGAATAGATAGATATAGATATAGAAGATATAGAATAGATAGAACTAGATATAGAAGATATAGAATAGATATAGATATAGAAGATATAGAATAGATATAGATATAGAAGATATAGAATAGATAGATATAGATATAGAAGATATAGAATAGATAGAACTAGATATAGAAGATATAGAATAGATATAGATATAGAAGATATAGAATAGATATAGATATAGAAGATATAGAATAGATAGAACTAGATATAGAAGATATAGAATAGCTAGATATAGATATAGAAGATATAGAATAGCTAGATATAGATATAGAAGATATAGAATAGATAGATATAGATATAGAAGATATAGAATAGATAGAACTAGATATAGAAGATATAGAATAGATAGATATAGATATAGAAGATATAGAATAGCTAGATATAGATATAGAAGATATAGAATAGATAGACATTGATATAGAAGGAGAATCAACTCGTATTAAACCCCAACAAAACAAAGCTTATGATATTTACTCATAATAAATCCGCAAAACCCACTTCCTTTCTCTATATCCTCTCCTCCAGTGCTACCAAAATCGAGCCAGTATATAACACTAAGCTTCTAGGTGTCACAATAGATAGCTCACTAAAATATGACACACATATAGCCCTTACTGTCAAGAGATACACATTGAACTCGGATGCCTGTATAGGTCCAGAACATTTCTCACCCCTCTCACCAAACAGGTGCTAGCAGAAACACACCTTCTGTCCACACGTCTGTATGCCTCTCCCATATTTACCAACCTTAGAAAATTGGACCTCTCCAAACTAGATTCCTGCTACTACAAAATTGCTTGATTTCCTGCCAACCTTCCTAATAGAGCTCATCATTGCACTGCCCTAAAACCACTGCAGTGGCTACAACTACCACATCTTCTATCACATAGCCAACTGACAATTGCTCATAATATCATTTATCATGCGGATGCCTGTCCAGCATTAAAACACCTAGTCCAACCCTGCAACGCCACCTGTGCACTTCGCTCATCCAATAAACTACTTCTAAAATGCCACAAACTAGTAACTCTTTTGGTGACTCCCTATTTGCTAATCATATTGCTAAAATCTGGAGCTGTATCCCACAACACATACTCACCACCCCCACTAGCAATAGATTTAAGCAGATACTCAAAGAACAACTGTTCAATAACTGGCTCTGCACCTGTATCACCCCAGGATAGTCTCTGTCCTCCCCCTTTCTTTTTTTAGTCACTTCCTACTCTGCTATCTTGGTTGCCACTTTGACAAAGGAATGACTTGTTATTATTTCGTAATGTGTTTGTAATATTAGATAGCAATGCTTAGCCTTTTTCTATGAATTTTCTACTGACTTTGTTTGACTTCTTACTACTTATGTTACTATCTCTGGAACTTTTCTCCCCGGGCCTCCTCTGAAAATGGGCTACTAGCCCAGTCGGATTATCCCAGTAAACAAATGTAAAATAAATAAATATTATTTATAAAACAAAGTACTTCATAACTAAAAGATAAGCATGAGAAACATTCAA